>NW_021940682.1:7995764-7998239 GCF_001715985.3 Manacus vitellinus
ATACTTGTATTTATATTCCTTGTATACTCTCTGCCAAGAGTTTAAAATGGAATAGCTTTCTCCCCTTTTTATTTGCACTACTGCCAGTAAAGACACTGCCAGTGTCAGTGCCTCCTAGGCATGTTTTCATCTAGGCCAGTGGTCTCCAAAGTGGGGTGACAGCAGCCTAGGAGGTAGGCAAGACCACTGGGGTACAGGAAGAAAGTATTAGAAGTTCAGTAATACTACACTTCTATAAATAAATAAATATACATGTATTGGGAGTGAATGCTTAAAATTTCTTTCACTGATAAGAGCCTGTGATCAAAAAAGTTTGGAGATCACTGATCTACAGTTAATAAAATCATAAATGTTAATTTCTTGGCTTTTCTTAACAAGACAATATTCAGATCTGTTTAAGGATATGCAGATTTGAATATCATGCAGTTGCAGTTCTAAAAGCTGAACTCTGTGTGTTTATAACTAGTTAAGCAGCTTCTCACAATTAGAATGTGGTCCTTCTGGATACCTCATTCTAAGTCAAAACTTGTAGTAATTAATATATATTTAAGTGCAGTTGCTTATTAATCAGCAGGAGAGACTTGACTGATGTTGAGATGCTCAGTACAGAAATTAACACACCTTGTAAGACAGAGTCCCCCCACTGGCAAACAAAATGCACTGTGCTTCACCTGTTTGTTCATGCATCTCCTAATTTTCTTATGCATATGACGGGTTCCACTATCCTATATACTTAGGAACCAGTTATGCTTGTTTATTTAATGAATGAACAGTTATAATTAACATATACTTCTACATGGAGCTGGTGTTGCACATATCCAAATGAAACAGTTACAGAGAACAGTTAGGATCAGGTTTTATAAACAATGATAAAAAGCAAAATGAAGAACAACTTACTTTTCAACTACGTTATCTTGTTGTCTGACAAAAAACTGATACAGCTCAAATGGAGAAGTCTTATCTCTGTTTAGCCAAACTGCATTTCCAGCAGTTTTTCCCAGTTTATCTCCAGTAGTACTGGTAATAAGAGGTACAGTAATTCCAAACACATCTGTTCCTGTCATCCTAAGAAAGAAAACATGCACTGCTTGTTAAAAAAAAAAATCACATCTTGGTAAAATTGACTAAAATACAAACATTCTGCAAGGTCCTATCCTTAATATAAAGCAGTTAAATAAGACAGGGAGTGAGGAGCAAAAGATGCCTGAAGAGATGTTCTGAAAAGAGTGCTTTAGGGAAAAAAACAAGTTTTGAAGTTCTTTTATGTGTATCAAAGAAGTTGACATACTCAAAGCAACTTGAGCAACAGCATTAGCAGGTTCATTGTGCCCGACCTCTTGTCTTCTGCCCCGAGTACTAATCGAAGCTGCTGGTGTGGCTGGGACACTTGTAAGGCTTTTCCTCTGTGCCCATTCTCTGTCTTGTAATAATCAAGCCCGTACTGAAGTAGAAGCTCACATCCTCACTGATTTATACTCCTGCAAACCTTCTAAAACTCGCACTAAATTTGGTGGGTAAGCAAAAAGCGCATCATCGTCACATCTCATTTTATTTCTGAGAAGGAATGGAGCAATCTTGACCAATATACCACAACTACCTTTACTTCAGTGTGATCACACCAGGATCTGTGTGCTGGTAGAGGACTTGTCCTGATTTTGTCCCATGCTTTAGGGTATTTGATTTTGGTTCTTGGATCCACTAATAAAAAATCCATCCTTTTTGTTAAGAATTCACTAACAATTCATAGAAAACGCTTAAACCCTGGCCAAAATGTACATATGTGTCAGGCTTATGGTCAGGCCAATTAATTATTCCTCTCAAATCACAGTTTTATGTAAGGCCAAATCTCTTGAGGGTTGACGTCTGCTCCTGGTGCTTTAGCGACTGTCAGCACCAAGTCGCACAGCATTTGGTCACAGAATCAACTGGGTTGGAAGAGACCTCTGAGATCATGAAGTCCAACCTATGACCACCTCATCCACTAGACCATAGTGCCACATCCACTCCTTCCTTAAACACCACCAGGTGACTCCACCACCTCCCTGGGCAGCCCCTTCCAATGCCTAATCACTCCATCTGTGAAGAACTTCTTCCCAATGTCCAACCTAAACCTCCCCTGGTGCAGCTTAAGACTGTGTCCTCTTGTCCTGTCACTTGTTACCTGCGAGAAGGGGCCGATCTCCATCTGGCTACAACCTCCTTTCAGGTAGCTGTAGAGCGCTACAAGGTCACCCCCGAGCCTCCTTTTCTCCAGGCTAAACAGCCCCAGCTCCCTCAGCCGCTCCGCACAGGGCATGGAGTCCAGAGCCTTCCCCCAGGCAGCTCCACTGCCCTTCTTTGTACCCGCTCCAGCACCTCAACATCCTTCCAGAGCTGAGTGGCCCAGAACTGGACAAAGCACTCGAGCTGCGGCCTCACCACTGCCAAGCGTTGGGAGAATCTCCTCCCTAGTCCTGCTGGCCACACTATTCCCGA
>NW_021940682.1:7999494-8101935 GCF_001715985.3 Manacus vitellinus
AACCGGGGCGGGACAAGCGGGATGGGACAACCGGGGTGGCATGAGCGGGATGGGACAACCGGGGTGGGATAACCGGGGCAAGATAAGCGGGATGGGACAACCGGGGTGGGATAACCAGGGTGGAATGAGCGGGATGGGACATCCGGGGTGGGATAACCGGGGCAGGATAAGCGGGATGGGACAACCGGGGTGGGGTAATCGGGGTGGGTCAGTCGGGAGGGGGTAACAAGCACAGGACGATCGGGATGGAACAATCGGCGTGGAACAATCGGCGTGGGATCACCGCCATGACCCGGTGGGGGGGGGAGCACGGAGGGAGCCTCGGATGGTCGGGAATGGCTTGAACGCCTGGCTGGTGATTCTCCTCCACGGTATTAAAGCAAATTCGCACAGGCACGCCGTGTGTTGTTGGCTTCTCTTCCGCTTTTTTTTTTTTTTTTTTTCTTGTTTTTGTTTGTTTGTTTGTTTGTTTTTTTGTTTGTTTTTTTGTTCCTTTCCCCATCCCGAAATACCGGGATTTCTGATGCTTTCAGGCTGAAATGCTTTCGTGGGAAATGAGGCCCTCAGCTGGTAGTAGGGCGGCTGGCAGAACGGGTAGCAGATGCTTAAATTAGTGACACTGGAGCTTTAGAGTTTATGGACTCTAGAATTTATAAGCTACATTACCAGAATTTGTTAGCTGTGTTACGTAGCTTGAGTATTTGGGAAGAGGATGCTTAAACTATGTTGGTGTGCAGCTGTAGGCACATGGGTGATAAAAGGAAGATTAGGGGAAACATGGGCCCTCTCAAAAGGGAAATGGGACACCTGGTTACCTGGGATATGGAGAAGGCTGAGGTACTCCACGAATTTTTTGCCTCAGTCTTCACTAGCAAGTGGCACCACCAGAGCTGCAGAAGGCAAGGCAAGGATGAAGAGAATGAAGAACCACCTGCTGTAGGAGAGGATCGGGTTTGAGACTGTCTAAGGAACCTGAAGGTGCACAGGTCCATGGGATTTGATGAGATGCATCTACTGAACCTGGGGAGTCTTGCAGATGAAGTGTCTAAGCTGCTATCCATATATGAGAAGCTAAGGTAGTCTGGTGAAGTTCCCACTGGCTGGAAAGGGTAAAATATAGCCCCTCTTTTTAAAAAGAGAAAAAAGGAAGTCATGCCTCTGTGCCCAGCAAGATCATGGAGCAGATCTTCCTGGATACTATGCTAAGGTACATGAAAAGTGAATGGTGACAGCCAGCATGGCTCCGCTAAGGGCAAGTTGTGCCTGACAAATCTGATGGCTTTCTACAACAAGGTTACAAGGGAAGAGCAGCTGATGTCATCTATCTGGACTTGCACAAAGCATTTGACATTGATTTGACACGCAACATCCGTGTCTCTAAATTTGAGAGACGTGGATTTGGTGGATAAGGAACTGTCTGGTGAGTTGCAGTCATAGAATTGCAGTCAACTCCAAGTGGAGACAGTACTTACTTGTATCATATAAATGTTGCTCAAAATGAGGACAGTGAGCTGTTTTTGCTCCAAATTGAAAGCTTTCAATTAATTTTTAATTGTTGTCTTTCTAGAGAAGTTATTTAATGACACCTATGCTAAGTTTTTACTACTTTTTGCTTTGCGGTAATTTCCACTTGTGTAATCTTTTGCAGATGGAAGGCTTCAGAGTTGTTAATCAATGCTGTTGTATGCACTGTGACAGATGGAAGTATCTATTTTATAGCACAGTAGAGATGTCAACTGCATTACTATGTATGTGTGTCCACATACATTTCCCTGAACAGTTACAAGGGCACCTTCTCCTTCCTCCCCCCTGGGACCAAGCCCCTGGACCATCTACTGTAAATTTGCTCTGGCAGAACTAAAAAATAAAAATGTTTTTCAAAACTGTAATGGGATAATAAGTGTTTCTTTCAGAAAGAATGCAGCTGTCCAGGGAGAAGGGGTCCTCACAACTTCTTAAAATTTTGGAATGTATGACAGTATGAAAGAAAGTCTGTGAAACTGGAATATTTATACCAGAGATTAGAGTTGATTTGAGGAAATGTTATTGTGTGCTGTAAGTAGTTTTTCTTCTTTCCACAGTTTTAATTTGTTTTTTGAAATGTTAAGACTTTGTATGTTTACTTTTTCACAAAAAAAATTCAATTTGGTAATGTTTGAGTGCCAAGAAATGAACACGGTTTATAATCTTTAATGCAGAACTTTGAGAGTCCATTCTACCTGTATTTCTACACCCTCATGTAGTTCTACATTCTTACTTCTTGAAGAGTTGCATAACTAGTAGTGTAGACAGGATGCTCATGGCTGTTGATAGGTTTGAAAGAAACTGTTTTCTGGAATTAAACTAGAATACTTTAAATGCCACTGTTACTGCCAGCCATGGGGAAAAGCCTAATGAGATCAGCAACTGAAAATTTACTCTGATGTTTTACAATTGTCTACAAGTCCACCTTATTTAAAACAAACTAGAAATAATTGTGTCATCGATACACAAATTTTAGCTACCTTAAAAATTAAATGTGCTCGCCAGTGAAAAACACAATTATGGAGGGGAAAAACCACTGTAGCCAAGGTCAGATTAGTAAATGTCTGATATTAGTACCTGACTTTGTGTGGTGCTACTATAACTAAAACACTGTATCACTATGTGAACAGAGTTTGTCAGTGTTTAGTAGTCAGGTTAAAATTTCACTTAGTGGAATAGATGGGCAAGGGGCAGGGTCTGTGTGCTTCAAATCTCATTCTGAAATAAACAGAGCAGACCTTGCCTTTACTCAATGCTTTGTGGAGGACTGACTCTGACAGATACCAGATTGTATATAGTAGGCTCAGGTCCCTGCTTTATGGGCTACAGCAGGACAAACAGCTTGCCCGTCTGTTGTGCCCCTGCCCTGTTGGTAACTTGAATGGAATTATCTTGAGTAGGTTTTCTTCCTGCAGTTTTATCCTTCAGCTGTGAGGGTGATGGGTAGCTGGTGTTTTCAGGAGTTACTGAAGATCTCCAGTGTCAGCTTTTTTTTGCAAGTCAAACTCTGTGCTTTGAGGTGAGAGCCAGATGATTGATTCTTCAAAGTGTAAAACCACTGAATATAGTTTTGTGCTCATTGACACTGTTTAAATTAGTGAATGTGCTTTCATGCTCCAGTAGCTCCCTTTGAGTTTGCCTCCTGCACGCCCTCTCACCCTTTGCCTCTTCATTGCTAGATGCCACAATAAGGTTGAATTAAAGTCCTCCAGATTTTGCTGACCCTAAATGCTGTATAGATACTTTTGGTTTGTGATTTTTTTTAAAATATGTCTTAAATAATTACTTTTCATTTTGTGCTTTAAAATCACACCTTTGTAGCCATGTTAAATGATTTAACATTAGTTACTACTTGTTCACATTTGAACAAGTTCTGTTTCTGATTACCTGAGCATATCTGTTTTGGGGTATAGGATAAATAAGACTAGACTAAGAAAGGATACTTGATTTTTCTGGTTATCCTTGATCCTTGGCCCAAGTGTTCAAGTGGTTGTGATAACCTTGTACAGTCATATCAAGTAGTGGTTGTATCCAGCTGTTTCTTTGGGAAGAGTCAGGGAAGGGTTTGGTTTGCTAGGAATTGGTCAAAAGGAAACACAGACTAAATTTCTTAAGAATTTATGGGTGTTACTAAAAACCTTGTCTGCAAAGAAGTGACTTCCCCTTTTTTATTTTGTATTTGTAAAAATGAATAAAATCCTTTTACTAACTTATTAAAAGTGGGTATATGTGTGCATCTGCACCATTTGGTAATCAGGGAAAAAAGGCAGGAAAGAGATCAGACATAAAACATTACTTTTTCTATTCTTGGGATTTTATTTCCTGCAACCAGAAAGAAACTGTCAAATCTGCTCTGTTGTTTTTCTCTGGAGGCAAACATGGCTGTGTACTGATGTAGTTTGTTCCCAAGTGTATGTTTTCAATTTGCTCTAATGCTTCTGTTGTTTAAGAAACAAGGCAGGTATATTAGGTGGATGAACTTTACTTTCCCTTCTCTTCACCTTTTTCCTCCATATGGTTTCTCTCAAGGTAAAGCAACAGAAGGTGGTCTGGGAGCTAAGACAATGTATAGAGTGCTTTTTTTAAGGTAGAAGTGACTCAGGTACTTTTTAGTTTTCTTTATGAAACAGAGATTAGGATAGAGATGTCTCATTATCAAGTTGATCAAGGAAAAAGAAACATAAACAAAAAAACCCCACCTAAAAAAAAAAACAAAAACAAACTCCCCACCCAACTATAGAATAGCTGGATTCTTGAGACTTGTTGCAGTCTACTAGAAGTTCCCCATTCCTCTCATAGCCTGGGTGGTTTTAAACCAGCTGAACAACTATGACTTTGATGACAAAAGAGATGGTGCTGAGTTACCACATTCAGGAAGCTCAGGTTAAGGCCTCTCCCCTTGTGGCTGCTGTGACTGCAGACTATATTGTCTAGGAAATATATGGACCAGGAAATGATTCTCTCTGGCCTAATCCTTGAAAGCAACACTGCACTCAAAACCCAAAGCATTATAGCAGACTGAGGGTCCCTTACTAAAGAAGCTCTGAGCCAGCCAACTACATTACTGTGTTCTAAAAGTCACTAAGCTGTTGGACATAATCCAAATCTGGGCTTGCACTGCAACTCATGCACCTGTACTGCCTGAGCAACCCAATCTCAAACCTCACCAGGGGAAGGGAATCTGTCAAGGCATTGTATTCCATGCTTATTTGATTCCACGTGTGTAAGGAGCTGTAGTGGCTAATGAGAAAAAGGAGGGAAGGTGTGTTGGAGACGTAAAGCAGTTCTACTTTTAAATGTAGATATTGCAATTCTACCAGCTCTTAAAGTTCATTCTGTCTTTCATGCCATCTTTACAAGAAAATGAGGAAGAAATGATCCCAAATGCTGACTAGGCCATAAGCAGTAGAATCACTTTCTGCTCTCCCATTCAGAAGTGCAACTTTTGTATGTTGTACTGTCTGAAGGGTCTTTTTTATATGCAAAAGCACTACAGCTTCCCTCATGTGTTTCCTGGTCCAGAGACCCTTGTGGTGCTGTTCACTCACAAGTCTTGGGCACCTAAAATTAAAAAAAACCTTTCCTATAAGTGCTCCAAATCTCATGGTATAATATACTATCTTGCAACTGACTGTAGAGCCCAATTAATGCCAAGATACACTTTTATCAAAGATGGCAGATAGCAGGGATGCATCCAGTGAATTCAGAGGACCAAGAAGCAGAATGAGTGTCACTCACCTGGTAAGTCATACTATGCACACAGAAGGCTTAAAAGGGATTCATGAAGTTGATTTAAGCTTTGAGAGGCTCTATACTTCCACATTTCAAAAAGTGATTTTGCTGTGCATTCCCACATGAAGGCTGGAAAGCTTTGGTGCAATGTGCCCCCATACATAACCAAGAAGCTCATTAGTGCTTAATCATTCTTTTCCTTTATTGTGAATTTCCTGCAGGGTCCTTCAAAGCAAACCTGTTCTGAACAAACATGTTGATTGCAGGTTAGTTGTCCTTGCCCACTGGCACAGGTTTCTGTGGTAGGTGAGCACACACTGGCTGTAAGAAGTCCTGGGTTGGAGGATGATTTTGCTCATCTGGCTGTGGATTCTCCTGTGGAGTAACCAGGCACTCCAACACATGGTTGTTAAAGGAGAGGAAGCCTCCTCTGAGATCCAAAGATCTTCATCTTTGGACTCTGAAATGAATCTTTTCCTTGTCTTCTTGTGCAGCTCCTCTTAGGAATGGTGCTTTGAATAAGGCAGAATATCTAAAACCTCTTCACTGGTATACCTCAGCTGCTTTATTTGAACTCTGTTGGTGCATTTTGAAAATCGATGGTATTGGGCAGTTTGTGAGCTGCATAGTAACGCACAGGACAGAAACATCTTCAAGGAGCAGAGCTGAAATGACCTGTTGTTTTAGGGAGATTCTCTGTTGTCACAGCTGCAGCCATTTTATAACATAGTAATTTTTCTTTCCAACCCTAAGTAATGATACTCCATTCTTGAGAATATGCTGTCTGAGAATAAGAACAGTCTCAGGATTAGTTACACAATTCCCATTTATTGAAACTCCTCCATCTGTAATTTTCTGGTACCTTAAAAAAACCAAACTAAAACAACTGGTAATTGCAAGAGGAAGCTATTTATTCATCCTTCAAAGTGTAAGACCACTTGAATATTGTTTTGCACTAAGTGTCACTGTTTGAACTAGTGAATGTGCTTTCATGCTCCAGTAGCTCCCTTTGAGTTTACCTCCTGCACGCCCTCTCACCCTTTGCCTCTTCATTGCTAGCAGCCACAATAAGGTTTAATTCAAGTCCTCTAGGTTTTGCTGACCCCCAATGCTGTACAGATGCTTTTAGTTTGTGATTTTTTTTTAAATTTCTGCTCTAAATTGCTTTTCTTCTTCATTTCCAAATCACACATTTCTAGCCATGTTAAATGCTTTAACATTAGTTACTACTTGTTCACATTCGAACAAGTTCTGTTTCTGATTACCTGAGCATATCTGTTTTAGGGTATATGAGAAACAAGATCAGGCTAAGAAGGAATACTCAATTTTTCCAGTGTTTACCTTAGTTCCCCTTTTTGTTTTCTACTTGTAAAAAGAAAAAAACCCCTTTTACTAATGTATTAGAAGTGCATCCTAATGCCTAAAAGAACACCCAAAAAGTTGAAATTTGTGGATATATGTGTATCTGCACCATTTAGAGATTACTGAAAAAAAGGCAGGAAACAGATCAGATATGAAACATTACTTACTCTATTCCTGGGAGTTTATTTCCTGCAACCAGAAAGAAACTGTCAGATCTGCTCTGTTGTTTTTCTCTGGAGGCAAACATGGCTGTATACTGGTTTTTCTAAGTGTATATTTTCAATTTGCTCTAATGCTTCTGTCATTTAAGGAAGAAGGCAGGTATATTAGGTGGACAAACTTCACTTCCCCTTCTCTTCACCTTTTTCCTCCATATGGTTTCTCTTAAGGCAAAGTTAACAAGCAACAGAAACTGGTCCGGAGAGCTAAGAGGATATGTAAAGCTTTTTTTTTTTAGGTAGAAATGATTCCACTATTTTTTATTTTTCTTTATGAAACAGAAGTTAGGATAGAGTTGTCTCATTATCAGGCATATAAGTGGGATCTGGAAGCTGAAATTAATATGAATAGCTTGATGTGCTGAGCTACTGAAAGTACTACCCTATTTCAGTTTGTTAGTCTGAAGACACCATGATGTAGAAGCAGTAAGCCCCTACAGTTAATTACCATTGTAATCTTGAATGACACTGTAAATAAAGCCAATATCAAGTTGAACAAGAAAAAAGAAACAAAAGCAACAAAAAAACCCCACCTAAAAATAACAAAAACTCCCCACCCAACTACAGAATAGCTGGATTCTTGAGACTTGTTTCCATTTCTTCTCATAGGCGGGGTGGTTTTAAACCAGCTGAACTACCATGACGTATTCTGTCAGCTGTGGTTCTTGAACTGCTGGCCCAGGCCAATGCAGAGCCACCCCACTTCCAGGTTTAAATACATGCACTGGAAATCCAGCCCTCAGTTTTGAGTAGGGCACCTGGCAGAAAGGATATACCTGATGCTTAAATTAGTAACATTGCAGCTTTAGAACTTACAAACTCCAGAATTTGTTAATTTTAAAAGCGGAGCCTTTTAAAAAAACACTATCTTGGTCTGATTTAATAGGAAAGTGGATCCAGCATCTTCATATGTACTTTCCTTTCCCATGAGCTTCCTCATTCTTCCCAGTTGCATTGTTCAGAATTACATCCCCTCTGCTGGCATGGCTGCAGAGAGAGGAGGCTTGCACCTGTCACCTGTTGCTCGGAGGAACTACCAGTCCAAGAAAAACAACACTTAAAGAGTTGTTTTTCTATCAAATTTCAGAACTGTCTGCTCTTTCTATTGACTGACTTTCTGCTTCAGTTTAACAGAACAATGAGTCTGCTTCCACGTAGTGGCAGTATTAAAAGATAATGAAAAAACTTTAGAAATTCCGTCTGCTTGGTACGTTTTGATGCGTCCCTAAAGCACTGTAGTAAGAGGAAGTCTGTAGTCATTAAAAAAGGAAAAAGGTGTGAACAGCAGGATTGAATATGGAAAATAGTATTAAGTAATTTAGAGAAATTATGTTGGTTTTATAGCAAACCCTTCCAATATTGGACAGTACTGCTTTGTATATGTTTGACGTAGGTAAGTATTGGCAGACTGTATTTCATAGGGGAATACACATCATAAAATAGGTGTTTAGATTGTCCAGTTGTTCACCTGGCCTGAAGATGTTTTATTAGAGATTTGAGGAGTGCTAAACAGCAATTCCAATACAAATCTATCTTTTAATTTATTACTTTAGGTTAAGGGGAAAGCATTTATCCGTGCATATTGGTCGCAGGTCATTGCCTAGTTGTCCTGGCCACCTTCTCTAATTCATCACACTGATCTTCACATAGCATACAAATATTGACAGGGTGGGTTCAAGGTAGTATTGAAAGCAAAACAAAACATACACAACTATGACTCACAGAAGAGAAGGAAGATATAAAAGCGTTCATTTTATCCCTTTGAAAGCTGTTATCGGTGAAGACAAGTAACAGACCTGGTTACAGACCTGCAGGTAGGTGAAGTACAGAATTGTTCTGTTGTATCACACTGAGGGTAAACATACTGGAAGAACCACCAGGATTTGGTGGAAAATAATGAAAGAAGAAAAACATGGTGAATCCTGAAGTGATGAGTTATCTGTCAGTGGTAAATACTAATGCTTGTGCTAATGGTGTTTTGCAAGAACAGGTGCTGTGAAGTACTTTGTCATTGGACTGGTAAGATGCATAATAATGGGGAAGGCACAAATTAGTTTTGTTTCTTCTGAAGATTTGTTGCTCTGGCAAAAAGAAAGGGGAATGGCAATGCAAGATACCAGATTTTCCTCTATATTTTGTGTGCACTTATGTGAGATGAAGAGTGTTTATTATTTTTAAAACATGAATAAACTCATGTGACATGTTTATATACAAATTTATATACACACACATATATTCTCTTTATTACAGCACTATACTTCAAATATAAGTTTTTTCATTGGAAGAGGACACCTGGAGTTGAGGACATGGCAACTGGTTTGTATTTCTTTGTTAATCATCTCAATAGAGTCAACTGAAACAGGCACATCTCTTCTGCTTTAGGAAATAATACAAAACCAGGATATAACAACTTTATCTCAAGTTGAGATATTTCTTTGTAGATGGAATGAGCAGCAGGAGTTTAACCACAGCCTAGAGCTTTTCTTTCAGTGTGATTTCTGTGGGGTTTCTTATATTTGTTGTTTGGATGATGGTATTACTTTTTGCCTGTTAACTAGCACAGTGTTCTTTGGCAATATGTGGTGCACTCATTAGATAACACCACAAACTTTTCTCTGTCTCACTTGCATTTTCTGACAGTTAATCTGTATGTGCAGTACATTAAAAAAAATAAATTACGTATTTCTATGTTTTCCTTAAACCAAATACTCTTCCTTCATTCCCCATATTACCAAAAGTGCAGTAATCTGCAGCATCTTTTCTGTTGCAAGAACCTATTTGAATTTGCCTACTAATTATGATCTTATTTGTATCTGTTCAGTCAGTCCTTCAGTCAATCGTTCAGGCATACGCTTAGAAAAGAAAGATTTGTATATGTTTCTAGCTCGTCTTATGGAGGAGTCTCCAGAGTGTCATGCCCCATCTGATGAGGTATGTAACAGGCTATCATTGCTAGGAAATATTTATGCTGGTTATTTTACTGAGAGTTATCCTTTAAAATATCTAATGATATCCATCAGGCAAAGCTTTTGTAACATAAACGTCTTGCCACTTTTGTGCTGCAGTGAGACTTATGTGTTAGGTGGTCCATTCCAGTCCTGTGTTTTAAAAAGTTACTGGTACTGACTGATGCTGTTCAGTTTTTCACTGTAATCTGATGAAATTATATAAAGATACTAGATTCCTAAGTATCAATTAATACCAATTTTTTCATTTCCAATCACTATGTGATATCACTGGGGCATACCAAGATGCCCTAATTGTTAATGAACCCTTTAATGAAATGGAAGGAGATTGCCATGGAAAAGTGGCACAAGGTTGTATTTACTTTGCCTGCTTGAAAGATGAGGATACAATGATGTGCAGTTGTGTACATGTAGGGTTATAGCAAAGATTATTTTATATTTACTTGTGATTTAAAATAGTAAATGGTTCTGTGAGCCAGTCCTCCCTCTGTCCTTTGTGTGAGTGCTGAACCAGTTTCAGTTTCTGTTCCCGATAATCCTGGAGATGCACATAGTTTCAGTTATTTAACCAGAGCTGTCACTGTCCATTAGAAATGGCACAAAGCCAGTGAAGAACCCTGGTAAAAGAATATTCATGTGTTCAAATCAACAGCCTAGCTAGGATGGTAGTAGACAGCATGGAGAGTGTGAATGTACTTCTTGGAGCACAGAAACAGTTCCTTGGAGCTGTTATTATCTTATGGATTACAATTCTTCATATGAATGACTCTGAAGCACAGTAGTGTCCTGACTCTTGTGGCTAGAAGATATTTCTATATTGTATTTGCTTTTTTTGTTTCTGTTTCCAAAGCAGGATCTTGCTCTGCTTGGTTTTGGTTTCATCTCATTGCTGTGCAGCCTTTTCTGTATTCTTGTTTGCTCTCCTTTCCTGCTGTATAATGTAACTATGCTTCCTCTGATTTTCTTTCTGTAGTTTTGTATCTATCCATTTTTTTTTTTGCCTTCTGTGTGCCTTTCTAGTAAAGTTGCCTGTATTTTTTTCAGTTATTTAGTCTTTCTAATTTTATCTGTACGTGCTACACTATTCCTTTATGCTCATTCTTCATATTGCCTGTACTTCCTTTCTTTTTATCTGATTCTGGTTTCAACAAAGACCTGTTGCTTCAACCAAAAAGGTCTCACTGACTTTTCCTTTACATTAGGACATCTCACACTTGTTTCTCTTCTACTAGGTCAGACTCTCTTAGTCCTAGGATTGTTTTACCAAGAAACTTCCTAATAATTCCTTAAATTTGCTGATGTATGTGTTTCTGAAATAATTAGCGTAATTCTGTTCTTACAAAATCCTTTTCTGTGTATCACATCAACATAATTTTTATTGAAATGGCTTTCAATTTTCAGATTTAAGGTAATTTCTTCTGTGTTAGAATCAAATGTAAAAATATCTCTTTTCTCATTTGTTACTGTAATGAAAATAGGCTCTGGAATATTTCCAGAGCTGTAGGTGTATCATCAACATATTACTTTTCTAGCTGCTGTCTCCAGTAGTTAGTCTACCATTATCAAAAGATCCTCAAATGATTGCTCAAAGTATTAAAAAAACCCCTTTTCCTTTTGGTCAGACAGTCAGTAGCAGGTCTCTGTTGAGATCATTGATACTGCTTTATTCACTCTTGCTTTGCTTAATGCTATGATTTCTTTGGGAAATTTATGGAAATACATGTTTGTAGTCTCATTGAGAGGCATCAATGAATCCCAAAGCTGCTGTTCTTTTCTGAAGAAAGGTGGATTAATCTGCAGGTTTTCATTTCACATCTAAATTACTCAGAGGTTCTGGTACCACGTAGTGCCTCTGCCAGCTTTGTAGGGAGGATACATCTAGTGATAGTATAATTTATTTTTTGCACTGTTGTAGCAACAGTGGACATTAGTGTGCAAAAAATTTAAATAACCTGAACAATTATTTATCAACTTTAATAGCCCTGTCTTTTTTTCCCTATCACACCTAATGTGGTATTTATAAAGAATGCAACTATATGTATGTGTGTGTGGTGTGAATATAAATGGTTTTGGAGAAATTTGGCTAAAGCCCCCAATTACTCTGAGTGTGTTTTAGAAATCTATATTTTGATCTTTCTGATTGATTGCAGTTCTGCTTCTATGTTTCTCTTAATTGGAGCAGCACTGGATTTTTTGAGAACTAAGGCACAGAAAAAAATCAATTCATACCACATTTGCATTAACTTTTCATAAAGAGAAGTTGTGATCTAAAGATTGTGGGACTAAAGTGCAGTTATATGTAATACAATGTGGCAAAACTATAGTGTATTTTTGAACCTGTATAAAGCATGCATACTTGTAAAATCCAATTTGCTGAGGAAAAATAAGCTTCTTTTTTTTTTTTCCTCTTCAGTTCAATAAGACTGGGATTGTAATATGTGAGTCTGACAAGGTACACAAAATAGTAGCCCTGAGTTTCTCCAAATCTGGGTTGCATGCTGTACAACAAATCATTCGATGTCTTCCCTTTTCTTTGCGTGGCTGCACTGTGTACATGTCCAGGAAACCATGCACAGCTTGCACCACATTCCTCATTCAAGGTATATAATACATTTTTAATAAATCTGTTTTAACTGCAGTTCTACCTGAATAACAAGTTCATAAATGACCCCTCTAAACATCATGTCTAGAAGAATGTTATAGGTGGCTCAGGTAATAATTTTTTAAAAAGTGTAAATAGTCTCTCACAAGTGTGAATTCCTGCTTGACAAAGGAATGGCAAACTGTGGGAGATCATTTATGAAAGTGAAAAAGCAGTTGTTGCAATAGTTCTTATGTTCAATTGAGATCCCATTGGAATGGGAGTGATTTAAGGTGTGAGTGACTATAGAGCCATTGGACACTAGTGTATACACAGAATTGCAATGCAATAGAAAATTGTCCCACTGTTTCAAACAAAAAACATGTGAATTGGTTGTCTCACCCAACTCTAATGGCACTTAAGTGACTTTCAGTGTTTCTTTCTAGGTTCAGTTTCTTCAGTCTATTACTGGCCAGTAGCTCCTGAAAAAAAGGGAGATGATTCAGTGATTAAGGAAGATACTGAACAAACTGACAGCCTCTTCCTCAGAAGTCATATAAGCAGCACTGTGCTCTTACCCATGACAAGCTTTGAAACAGTGAAAAATATTACCACAAAAATACGATGCAAGGAACAGCTAAACATCAATTTCAAGTTGGTCAATGATCATGCTAAAGAATTTGAAGAATATTGTTCATTGTTTAATATATGTATCAGTGAAGATAGTAAAGATGTGCTTGTCAAACGGGTGAAAAATGCTTTTCACTGCTTTTTTTTTTAATGGAATGTTCCCAACTCCAGCAAGGAAACCTGGAGGAAAATGTTCATCGACATGCATTGCAGCTTTGTTATTTTCTAGCAGCAAGATCTGGTAAGTTATGATCGGAGACTATATAAAAAATAGTAGCCAAATATAAAGCGTAGATTACTGTATATTTATTTTTTACTATTGCCAATGATTCATTCAGCTAGTGCAAACAAAGGTGGTATCAGAGAAATTGCATGTTTTCCTAACATAACTGGTAAAATATTTGTCATTTTTTTATTTGTTACATTATTTTATTTGTTACACTAATATTTAATGTTATTGTTTATGATGTTTGCTGCAATACCAAGCTTAAACATAAAGCAGAAGATAGCACTACATGTTATAGAAACCTAGAAAAAGATATTTTGTCACTTAATCCATTTTGGAGGGAGGAAACAATTCTGTTATCAGGATTTAATCTAGTTAATATCCTGCAATTACTAATCAAAGAGTAAGTGTACCATAAGTCAGATTTTAAGGTTTTGTATTCTGGAATCTGACAATTTTTGTACTTGATACTGGTTATGCTTCATTATGCTACTATATATGGATATCTGTCTGGAATTGCGTAATGTATATGCATGGAGGGGTTCTTTCAACATATAGGCAGTCATTTATGCCTTCCATTTTTATATCATTAAAGTACTACATGTTAATATGTAAAATATGGTTTTAAGTATGAAAAAAGTATGTTTTTAATGACACGAAAATCTCTCTTTGCCAAAAGATGATCCAGACCGAGGTGTGGGGTGTACACTCTACAGTCAGGATGGATATTTTGTAAGTACTTTGAATTCTCTTTACACTTGTAAAATTTGTTTTCAGTGCTCCAAGGAGTCTTGTTTCTTTGACACAATGTAGGTATCTGCGGTGTAAGTGCTGCCTTCTGAGTTATTTGCCCTGACTCCCCTTTGTACTCAGTAGAGATCTAGACTGTCATTCATCCCAATCCAGAGTCTGAATAGCCCAGGTAGACTTGATTTTCTCTCTTGAATATAAAGGGATTCAGGGCGACTAGTCAGGTATAAACATGTAAAGAAGTTAAGAGAGATGAACTTCCCTCATGAACATATTCTCCCATAATAAATAAAAATAGTAATAACAATATTTTAAATTTAACTTTAAAAAATAATCTGTGGGGGTCACTGAATAAGAGGATCCTAAGTTTCTTGCAAAGGGAGAGACAAAGAGACGGTGGTGGAATTGGTGGGGAACAATGACTCCACTGCATGCAAAAGCAAAATTAGCTCTTGACTGTGTTAAAAGAGGTAACATGGTAGGGTGGTAGGATGCTTGTGACCAGGTGTTAAAGCTGATTAAAAATCTAATATAAGCTGCTATAAAACTTAGAACTTATGTGTACCTAGAAATATTTAGGCAGTATATATTTAGGTTTTGAAGCTGTATTAGTAGAGGGTTAAAATGTTTGGAAGGATTTGTTAACTTCTGATTATTTTATTTCATTTGGTTTTTTTGGCAGTTTGGAGCAGGTTATAATGGATACCCCATTGGTATATTATATGCAAACTTGCCCTCTGCAGGAAGAAAGAGCCAAAGAACTCCATATGTAAAACGGAGTGTTGTTCTCCACGCTGAAGCAAATGCCCTCCTATACAGGTTGTTGTTACAAATCTCAAAATAGAGTGACTTTGCAGGTATTCTTTGTTACACTGAATGTGAATAGTGTGTAAAGTGAATAGGTCAGTAACTAATTGTGGGTATTCTCTTTAACCTTTCCATCTGTACTTCACCTACTAACTCAGTTTCAAAGACTTCACATTTTACAGCTCTGAGCTTACAATCAACATTTCAATGTGTGCGTTTCCTCTCTTCCAAGAAGGTGTGTTCTCACCTTGTATTCCTGCACTGCCAAAATAATCACCCAGTCTCGTTGTGACAAAGTTCTGAACAGTTTTTGAAAGACACAGTTTTGCAGCATTCTGCCTGGCAGTCTTTTTGGTGGTCCTTAGGCTAACAAGAGTAGTCAAGTCAAGTCAACGAGATCACTTAAGACTCTAGCTATCAGTACTTAGAGAATCATTAGTCTGTAAAACCATATGGCTCATAACAATAGCACTTTAATATACACAGAAGTGGAGGAAGCAACAAGGATCAAATGTTAGAAGGTAAAATCAAGATGGAATAGAAAACTTGAAGGAGGAGATAGAGAATAATCTAATCAGAAATAATAGTCTTCAGTGAAAATAGTAAATTTCTTTTAAAAAATGTAAGCATCACGTTTAGTTTTAGCTTTGCAGAAATGGAATTAATTGTGCAAATACATGTATTTTTCAGATCAAAAACGAAAATAGAAGAGACTGATGTTCTTTACAGCACCAAACTTCCCTGTCTTGATTGTCAGAAACTTCTGAAGGATGTGAAAATCAGGACAATTCACTGTGTAGAAGAATCATCCAAAGAAACTAACAAAGTATGCATCTGTAATATTATTATTTATTGTCATAATGTAACTATATGTTTGGGGGCAGGGGAGTCAGTTTACTTATAGCTGACATACAGACAAACACATCAGTTCTTGCTCTTGTACGTAGGAGAGGAGCTCTAGCAGAATATACATCCTTCCCATCTGATCAGCACTGGTGAGGTTGTGCTTGGAGTTCTGTGTCCAGTTCTGACCACCCCAGTATGAGAAAGATATGGACATGGGAGAGCAAGTCCTGCTAAAGGCCATGAAGATGATTAAGTGATGGGAGTATTTCTCATATGAGAAGGGGCTGAGAGAGCTGAGACTGGTCAGCCTGCAGAAGAGAAAGCTCTGGTGGGATCTTATGGATGTGCATAAACACCTGATGGGTAGGAGTAAAAAAGACAGAACCAGACCCTTCTCAGTAGTGCCCAGTGATGGGACAAGAGGCATTGGGCTCAATTTGAAATACAGAAAATTGCACTGAAATGGAAGAAAAAGCCTTTTTACTGGGAGGAAATGAGCACTAGAACATGTTGCCCAGAAAGGTTGTAGAACCCCTGTCCTTGGAGATATTCAAAACCTGAGTGGGCATGGCCGCAAGAGATCTGCTCTAGTTCGTCCTGCCTTGAGCAGGAGGTCTGGACTGGAGACGTCCAGAGAAGGATCCCAACCTCAGTGATTCTGTGATTGCCTGGTTTATTTGTTTGCTTTTAACTTTCTCTTTCTTTTTTTTTTTTTCTTTTAGAAAGATCGAAAGCAAATTGTTGAAGAATTAAAGAAAAACTTTGACTATCATGGGGTAGGTTTGCATCTTGAAGATTAGACTAAGAGTTGTTGAAATACTTTTCAATATTCATTTAATAAAAGCATGGACTATTTTGCTTTGATATGAGTCATCATTCTGGGGGGAGTTTTCATTTGTTTTTTTTTTCTGTTGTTTTTACAAAGCATTAGATGGAAAGCTTTTTAAAATACATTGAGTGTTCATGAGTGTTTGATCATATATAAGTATGTATTCACCTGATTATTCATATCAGAGCTTTTCAGTCATAATTTTGAAAGTGATTGGAGTTTTGGGAGCAAGTCATTCCTGTATGTAATAACAAAATAATTCAGCAGGTAGAAGGCACGTCAGATGTGGAAGCAGGTGACATAGAAATATATTGCTTCACTTTTGAAGATCCATCAGATACATTTGATGGAAGTAAAGCAGTCTGACTTGGAAAAAGAGGGAACTGAGACACTCAAGACTACTGACAAACTTAGTAAATGGTTGGAGGAGAGTAGACTGTGTGATTGACTTTTGTCTTTCTCTGTAGAAAAAAGCTTTAGAACTGGAATAAAGAATGACTTCAGGGACCCATCTTTGTCCTGTGGTCCAAGAAATCTTCATGGTAGATTGATTAATAGCTGTTAGATATAGTGGCAGATTTGAGCAGTCAAATTGTGGAAAGTACTAACTAAATGTTCACTTATGCTTTAAATAAATTTATTAGGAGTTTATTCATTTGTTTTTTTCAGTGGAAACAAACAAAGTGTGGAACTCAACCTAAATCAGGTATGGTTAAGATTAATTTCCTCATCCTTTTGTACTGTTCCATTTGTCTTCTCTTGGTATTACTCGATATTTAAGTTTAGAAGCATGGCATGTTACTATCTATTTTTCTTTAAAGCCCCTTTTGCAGCATGTAATAAATAAAAAAAAATCTGGTTCTAAATTGGATATAATTACTGTAACTTGAACAGAGTTACCCTTAAGTTAGTTCTCTTCATTCCAGCCTTCCTTTGATACTATTATAAATATCTGTACCCTGCATATACCACTTCTGCCACAATAGTTCTCAATATGCAGAAGGCAGAATTACACAGAAATTCTGTCCTTGAGGTCTGTACATGGCCAGATCCCATAACTGGTTACAGTTGTAAAGACAGAGGAATGATATAGCAACTTTCTGGGTTTTCTGCTGTATCTCTTAGTCAGTAAGTTTTAGATTTCCCCCAAATGGCTAATCAGCATCCTTCATGATAGCTTTCTTATTTCAAGCCTTTTCTTTGGATTTCTTCTAGCCTTAAATGGATGAACTTTGGAGGTACAGGGTTTGAGTTTTCTTTTGTACTCCTTGCTTGGTTTAAGCAAAATCAGTACTGAACTAAAATTTTGAAATCTTAATGATTTATAAGCTGAAGCACCATTGCTCTTGCTGAGGGGGAATATGGATTTGAAATCAAATCAAGAATTGGAACAAAACTGGAATTAGAAGATAGAAACTCCAAAAAAGTTGCTGAGCAGATCTCCATGGAGTGTGAAGATAAAATGGATAAGTGACTTGGGGAAGACTACATAACTGAAGAGGAGTAAGGGGAGGAGAAAATCAAGGAGAATAGTGCATATTTGCAGTACATAATTGCAGTAGAATGAAATCAAGCTCATGGGAAGAGTGAGAACCAGGATGATGAAGTTCACATAAAGTGGATGACAGGATTATGGCAGAAATGAACAAGCAGAGACTCGGTATCAAGGACAGGAGAGTCAGTCCTGAGTGTGAAAGCAAAGGGAGAGAGGGGACAGTGTAGGTATTGGCCTTTCTGTATTTGAGGAAAGCATTATGGATTTGTTCAAACTTCATGGAAACTCAGAAAAATCAAACTTTCAACAGAAAACTCAACAACAAAAGCCCAACCCAATCCCGTTGTCACCACCACCAGCTGTTGGGGAGCCACAATTATTTCTACGTGGCATTCAGTTATCTGTTTTATATCTGTGAAATTTCCATTCATTTTATTATAGTTTCTTTCTGAATAAAGTGTCAGAGGCTGGACTATGATGTCCTGACTATCAAATATTGTCCTAAACTAATTGTGGCTTCTGAGATGCCCAACTCACAGTGGATAATCTGTTAGTGTTGATAATGACAGGAGGAGGGCTGATACACTGCTGTACTTCATGTCACCTGTTCATATCTGTTATTTCTAATCTAACCTTTTTCTTTTCTGTCTTCCAGTGCCCAGTGACTCAGAAGAGAATGGAGGAACAGAAGGAATGAATGATGAAGGCAAAGTGCAATAAATTTAGTAAATGTTTAGCTAATAATCACAGTTTCATTTCATTAAACAGGATTGAATAAATATAATTGTCCTGAAAGCAATGAGCTGGATATTACACAGCACAGACATCCGATGCATGAACTTCTGACATATCCCTCTGGCAGCATGTTTGCCTTAATTTTAAATTTACTTTAAGTGAAAGTAATTATATGCTTTTTTTTCTTCAGTCTTACCTGATGTTATTGAAATCTTAGCAAAAAATATGACCTAAATAGGGAAGATTTTGTACTATAATAGTTGACATATAGCAATTTTGAAGAAGAATATGACATAGAGTAATAACATTGGCTGTTTCAGATATTGGATAATCACATGCTGCTTCTTCCCTCTTGAAATCAATAGAAATCATTCTCTATGCCAGCAGAAAAGAGTAGATAGCGTAAAGAAACCCCAAACAAACAAACAAAACCAGAAAGAAAAAGAGATCCAGGATACCTCTGCATTCTGTCAAGCCAAAGCTGCTGGGATGATCATTAGGATTCTCCTCAGAGGACTGGCAGGCCTAAGTGCATGTGCTGATGAGTGAAGTGCAAAGACAAGACTCTTTACAGGGTAACTGGCACATTGAGCTTTGATACATTATTAAGAAACAGTTCTGTAGTTCAGCATGTGTAGAAGTTGGAGCTGCTTTCCCAAACCTTTCACCTCGGACTGGCGAGCTAGAAAATCATGCTTTCTGTCTTTTACCAGTAATTGTTCACTAATTTTGTGACATTATCTACTTTTTCTCCAAGATTAAATTTTCTGTCCATTATTTCTTTCTAGGTCCTCTGGCTCCTTACCTGAAGAAAGAAGACTTGTGCATGTTTTTAGCTCTACATATGGAAAATTCACCAAGTGAATCGCAGAAACCCGTGAGTTATGTGATCTCAACCATATTTATTGGTACTGAGGCTAAAAAAACCAAACTGTCAAATAGGATCTTGATTTTAAAATTACTGACTTGGCGTTGCAGGCAAAATCATCTAAACTTGAGGAATTTTTACTCAATTCAGTTTATTTCCAATAAATGCAAATTTCTGTTTACTGAATTTGGTGTTAAGGGGAAAAAAGAATGTAAGGAGTTAAACACCAAAGTAAACACCTTTCCTCCATTTTTTTTGAGGTTTACCTTAACCCAAACACCTACCTTCCCACCTTCCTAGTCTCAATTTCCATTCTTTTCACTGTAGGCTACTCTCAATTGGTCCCAAGACCTTCAGTGAGGTGATGAGTGGTGCAGGAAGTTGCAGCTGTGTGTGATGCTTCGTCTGCAACTCCTCTGTACTTTTTTTACAGTCTTCCTCTGCTCTTTTACTGGCCCTGACCTCTCATGGGTTATCTGCTGGCTGTGGTCCCTCAGGAGTGTCTCTGACCCAGTGTGGGTCACTTGTGTACCACAGTCCTGTAGTTAGGACTTTATGCTTGGACTCTAATAATTTTTGGCGTACAAAGTTGTTCAAGGTTGTGAAGCTACATAGATGTCTGGTGCTTCCTACCATGAGTTCTTCTGAATAGTGTTGGCATTTTTTTTGAAACTGTGTCTTGTCACTCCTTTCTCCTCTTTTAGTAGTCTGCTGTTGAGCAGGTATTGGGATATTCATCTCATTACTTTTTTCATGGTGTTATGGATTTACAGGTTTTCCAAAGGTCTATCTGCCTCTTATGCCTTTCTGATTTCAGTCAAAGCATTTGTGCTGTTGATATTGAATGCTACAGCTGAGTTATGTGCTGTAGCCACACTAGAACTGACTAAAAATCCACATGAACCAGCACACTTCTAAACTGCTTGATCCCTACCCTTTGGCAACAAATGCCATTCTTTTTCTATGAGATCCTTTGACTGCTGTTACTTTACATGCACATAACTGGCTGGACTCTGATTTACACATTCATTTCTTTGTGTATGTGCATGCAGCCTTACACAACTGGAATTGTCGTCTGTGAAGCAAGCAAGCCAAAAAGGATTATTGCCCTGGGCTGCTCAACAAAGGAACTCCATGCTGTGCCAAAAGTGCTGTTAAGGTTTCCTAATGCACTGAAAGGCTGTGAGGTTTACATGTCCAGGATGCCTTGTAATAATTGTGCAACATTGTTGGTTCAAGGTCAGTATCAGAACTGAAATATCTCCTAGACTAAGGGTGCACATGTGGCACATTCACAGGCTGGGAAACTAGTCATGCCAGTCATTTCTCATCCCCTGTGTTTTCTTCCATTTTGATCTCTGCATTTTTCTTCAGTTGATTCTATGTGATTCATTCAGGTCACTGTGAGAAGCTGATGTAGCTAAATAGCTTAACAGTAGATACCTGTGATTGTTAGAGAATATTGAGATGTGATTCATAATGTCGTTGTACAAATTGTTGGTATTTACTAACACATGGATCATGAAGAGTGCAAGTTATTGAATTTGAAAAGGAGCCACCAGTGCTTGTAGAGGTGCCTGTGAAGTGAGAAAAAAAAATTGAAGGAGTGGTCTCAGGGAACCTGGAAATCCTGAAAAAAATAATGCATAGATAATCAACAACAACAACAAAAAAGAAAATAGCCATTTTTATCTGAGAATTTATCAGATGAGAAATATACCTCAGGTACTAGTATTTAGGATAGTGAGGGAAATAGGTAGATTTTTTTGCAGACAAGTTAAGCTTTGGTACTTCACAAATGACAACACACTACCTATATATTGAATTTTCTGGGGGTTTTAGATGCCTAATTGATATACATATTTTTCCTCTACAACAACTTCAGTAACTTTCTACTATCTTTTTAAAACAATCTCCTTGTTTTGGAAATTTTTACTACTTGTTAAATATAAGTAGAGACAAAAGTTTAATCACCTGGGGAAAAAAAAGTCATGAATTCTATATAAAGTTTCCCTTTTGACTATGAAAAAAATGTGGTAATAAAAAAATTTAAATATTATTTTACTAATGTGATGAAAAGCTGCAGCTTAAGTATATTCCATATCACTTTATTAATGAAAAATTTATTTATCACTTTATATTTATTAATGAAAAAATTACCAACGATATATTTTATATTAAATATTGATCTTGCACATATATTTCCTTTATTCAGCACAAGTCTCACAGGTGAATTACTGGCCAAATTTTGAAAGTGAAATGACAAAAAGGGAGTCATTGAATGATTCAGTAAAACATGCTCAAACCATCTTTACAGAAAGCTATGTTGTTGCAGCACCAAATGTGCCAAAAATAGACAGTCAAAAAGAGATGCAAATACTTAATTCAAACAAAGGAGTGTTTTCTGATGATCGTCTAAGCCCAGTTACATCTGTATTTGATGTTACAACAATGGATATTGATGGAAATATTTTAAAGTACTTGAACTTGGAACACTTGAAAAAATACCAACAGAAAAAAGACCAACTGGAAGAATATGAAAAAAATCTTACTACAGCAAAGAACTGTTTTCAAGCTCTGGCAAAGTGCAAAGATGAAAAGATAATAATCTTAAAATTAGAAGAGAAGAAATACATTGAAATGAATAATCCCAAATACACCCATGCCATACAGCTCTGTGATTTATTAGCATCCAGAAGTGGTAAGTATATCAGTATTGCTAAATTTAGCTGAGTAATTCACTCAGTGCAGAAAAATCCTACATAATTGTTAGTCATAGTCCTGGAAATGTAAAATATGGAAAAAACCCTTTGATTGATAACGTTGCATTCTGTTAGGTAATTCATGAAACTGCATATCTAGCCAACTTTAGTATCCCTCTTTCTATAATGCAAGCCAAACTGGAAGAAGAGGAGGAGTGTGCTTCTCCTGTCTTCCTCACCAGGTAGGGATTTTTAACTCCTTAGACTGACTGCAAGAGACTCTTGTTGGGTCCATTTTCTCCATGGTACCAAATGGCAGACCATCAGTTCCAGTGTAGTTTTTGGCAAACTTTTCTGTTTTTACACTATAGGTTTGCAAAAGCAAAGAAACACCACTATGACAAATAAAAAGAAAACAAAAATGGACATAATTATCTGTTTCCTTCTCACACTGTCCATTAGGCTGGCTGGTTGTGGTTGGTTTCATCAAAACAAAGCTGGTTTTTGTTCAGTCCCACTGAAAAGTGCAAAGTGAGAATATGGTCCACTCAGCAGCATAGCAGATGGTTTCCAGTTTATCCCAAATCCCTTCTGCTGTTTCCCAGTGCTTCTCCTCCTGTTAGCTAAATGTACTTTGCTGCTTTATGGAAGAGAAAGTATTGCAGATTTTGACTGAATTTAATCATTGTAGCAGTTGCTCTTTGCTCATAGATAAAGAAGTGGAGTTTTATGGCACCAGCCAGAGATCAGGTAGTCCCTGTCAAGATCACGACTGCAGCAGCTCCCCTGGCTTAGTACTTTCAAGCTTTCCCTTCCCATTCCCACAGAAGGAAATTTTGGGGGGTTGTTTCCTCTTGCAGAGGGGGAAGAGGCAGGAAGATGTCCTGGGCAGTAGATACCAGTGCCTGTGCCTTGAGGAAGGTCCAACAGGACTTGCTTTCCAGACAGAGAAAATAGCTTTTAAAATCTTTCTGAGCTGCAACAAAAGAAAACCTGCTGGTCCCAGCAGTGGGGAAGGTCTGAGATTTTGGCATTTCTACACAAGAGGACTAGATCAGGCAACTGAGATGGACTACAGGAGACAGAGACCAACAAGGACTGGAGGCAAGTGCATTGATTAGCCTAATGTTTGATTAGCCTTCTTGTCAGCACTTTACCTTGTTCAATATTTTCTGGAGGTAGTCAAGCAAGGAGCAGCAACTTTTATCCCAATAGGACCAACAGGCATGAGTAAGAATGTTATATCTCTTGACCAGCAGGTTTGTTGTAATATCATAGTATTGTATGAATTTGTGACTCTGATTGTCTGACTTTTTATCCTCAGACAATAACAATGGAGTGGGGACAGTGATTTACAAAGAAGACAACATTGTAAGTAAAAATTTGTGTGGTATTGAAAATTGCACTCATAAAACTTTCTAATCATGATCTGTTGTCACCTGAAAGTAATGCATGTAAGACTGCTATGTAATAAATTATCAGCAACAGAAATGTTTAGAAAAGCACACTTCTGCTATAAGAAATGCACTCTACTAGGTTTGTGTTTATGCAGCTAAATGAGGAAGTTAACTTGCAGCGTATGGACTTCCTTAAAAAATGTTAGTGAAGTTGCAATAACATAAACCAACCTTTTATGGGGAAGAAAAAGAGTTTATATTCCCTAACTCCTTCCCAGAACACTAAGATGATGGATTATTTAATATACTGTCAGCAGTTAGAAGGGGTTAAGTCCCATATTTGCTGAACTTTTATAAGCTGATGTCCTGATGACATTGTTACTACTATCATATTGAAATTCTGTGCTTATATTTTATATGTTTCCAAATGGACACAGCTAAAAAAATGTAGCTAACAGTTTTCAAATCTTTTTGGTGACTTTGGGTTTAGCAGCCTCTTTTGTTTTGATTTTCTTCTTCCTAATCAACTTCTGTGATGTTTGTTTATAATCATTGTATTACATGTTAATTGGAAAATGTGTTTCTGGAAACATAAATTATCATTTTGGGGAAAAATATTCATGATTTTCTGAAACTTCACATATCATACAAATATATGATTAGGATCCACAATCAATCATCTTGACATGGAAACCTGCATAAATACTACCAAACAGTATCACATGAGGCTTCTTGTCGAAGTTATTAACAGGTTTCAGGAGTTGCATTGGGCTGTAAATGGCTAAAGGTCCCAGAACAACATTAACTTTTATTTCTTTGTATGTTGGTTCTTTCTAGGTTGCCTTGGGCTACAGTGGATATCCAAAAGGGGCAATGAATAGTTTATTCTACAAGAAGGCAGATGTTGATTTTGACAAGCATGCAGTTGTATGCGCAGAAGCTAATTCAATTATTATGAGGTAGGAACTAATTACATATTCTTAAGAAGTTAGACAAAAAAAAAAGTCTTGGTGTTGAGTGCTTCATTAATGAAGAATTATCTCTCTGACTAATCTACCATGGGAATTTCCAAAGCATAGAAAGGAGAAGTAATATTACACAGCATGGAAAATAATTTAGTCTTATAAGGCACTGAGTACAGTTGTTTTCTACAGAGGCCTAGGTCTCTGTGATCTTATATTCTAAAATCCACCATTTCCTAAGGTGGCAAACTCATGGTATATGCTGCAAATGTTTACTTTGTGTGGACTGGTGATCCCTTACTTCCTTTAACCAGGGATAGAAGAAAAAAAGAAGAGAAGAATCCACTCTGGATACCAAGAAAACTAATTCCTCCTGCAAACACACCTTGTTTGTAATTGTGACAATATTTTATTTTATTTTTTTTTTTCAGTTCTGAGAGAGATCTGTCTAATGCTGAGCTCATCACTACACGTGAGCCCTGCAATGAGTGTCTGAAACTGATCTGGGCAAAGAAAATAGCAAGAGTCATTTGGCCTCTGCGAAATGGAAATGTAGGTGGCCTTAGAGAAGGTTAAAAGCTGTGTGTCATCATCCAAGGCTCGCTGTTCCTTTGTCACCTCCCTGAGGACATCTTCCTAAAAACCTTGTACTTTCCCTTTTCTGGGCTGGAATTGCACACTCTTCACCCTTTCAGGCTGGACTCTCTTCTACATTGCCAGCTTTCAGCTAGTTAGTCCCAGTGGAGGTAGGCTGAGTGCCAAGGGAAGGGTACTTCTCACAGGAGTAGAGATGGTAGAGATGGTTGCTCCCACTTGGAAGGGGAAGGGGACAGGAGTGAGAGGTCATCCTCACAAACTATCCTTTGTCTCCTTCAGCAAGCAGGGAAGGTCCTGCCTACCCAGGTACCATAGCTACATAGCCTTTGGGTGGAGCTTCATGGGGCCCACCCTACCCTCCTGCCTCCCAAAGTAGGCTCTGCTCTCCTGTCCACCATGAAGATACAGCGTTGGCTCTGGCAGTTCCTCCCTCCTTCTGAAGCCACATGGAATTTCTGAACAGCTCATACTTTGCTAAAGGAATATGTACAGCTCCCTAGAAATCCAGAATCTACAGGCTAGCCTGTCTTAGAGTAAATATCCTAACAGGGGCAGCAGCTCTTACCTTTGAGACAGTGGCAAGGACTTTATAAACATTGTTAAATAGTTGTCATTCCATCTTAGAGGTAAGGTGTTGAGGTGATGACACAATGGGGAGATCAATGGATGGAAATACAGTGCTGAATGAGAAAAGTTTAGATTATTAACTATCCAAATAATACTGACAAGAAGAGAATATCTAGTTGTTGCACATCAGAAACCAAAAAATAACCATTATCTTGTAAAGGGCCTGGTAATGTTCTCCCATGCACCACTTTCATGTTTTGCTGAAATTGCTGTTCTGTACCACTTTTAACTATTAGAAAAAACAATGACTATGGAAAGTTCTTACTTGCTATAGATTCAGATAAATGCCTAGTTGGAGCAGATGCTAAGATCCCTTTGTACAGGCAGGGGTCACTGCCTGTGGATAATCCTTGCTCTTTCTTCTCTGGTTGGGTCAAAACAACCCCTTGCAACGCTACAGGCTGGGGGAAGAGGGGCTGGAAACCTGCCTGGTAGAAATCAACCTGGGGGTGCTGGTTGACAGCCAGCTGAACATAAGCCAGCAGTGTACCCAGGTGGCCAAGAAGGCCAGTGGTATCCTGGCCTCTATCAGGAATAGTGTGGCCAGCAGGACCAGGGAAGTGATCTTCCCCCTGTATGCAGCACAGGTGAGGCCACACCTCAAATCCTGTGTTCTCTTTTGGGACCCTCACTACGAGAAAGACATTGAGGTGCTGGAGCATGTCCAGAGAAGGGCAATAAAGCTGGTGAAGGATCAGTTTAATTCTCTGAAATCTCTGAGATGCTCTGTCATGTTAGTATCCCTCCCTTTGCATGAACTAGTTAATTTGGTTACAAATCTCATTTTTGCCATTTTGTTCCTTATTCATGTCTTCTGTACTTCTGCTTTCCTTTCACAGGGAGAGTCTGTACCTGCTGTGCATGGTGAACCAGCTCCACAACATCAACATGAGCTTTAGAATCCCATGCCCCTAGCCAGCATGCAATATCTTCAGTGGTTTTGGGATAGACACCTTGGAATTACGGATTGTGCCCACCTCCTTCCGGAAGCACACCTCATACCAAGCCTGACACCTCTTTTCTTGTTATTGCTTCTGCTGTATTCAAAGGCATTTGTTTCTGTCTGTGGCCTAAGGGTGGGAAAAGCATTTGCTTTCAATGTACTTCTAAGGGGTAGTCATGCCTAACTCTGCAGTGTCTGTAGGCATGAAGGCAGTGGTTATTTCCTGCAGTCCTTATTCCCTCTGCAGCTTTTATCTCTTGGATTAATCTGAGCATTTGAATGAGTATTTTTCCTTTTCTTTTGTTGTAGTTTCCCACCCTCCCTCACATTCATTTAATTTGATCTTTTTATTTTTCAATATATTTATTTTTTTTATCCTGTCATCTTTTTCAGCGGAAAGGTAACGAGTTCCCTGTTTCCTCATCTCTCTCCACCCCAGGGGTATTTGGTGCTTGTGTGTTCTTGTGTCCTTTCCCTTTCCATCTCCCCTTCTTCTCTATTGTAATATGTTATTTAATTTGTAGCTTATTTATGAGCCTCTTATATGTCCTCCAATGGATGCATACCTGCTTTGAGTTCGTCTTTGTGCTGTTGATCATGTTTAGACTTAGATTTAATGTCCATTTCTGAATCACCAGACCAATTAATGTGGAATATGCTTTCATATTTTTCAAGGCTAAGTAATTTTGCTGATTTTGCAGTGAGGGTTTCGCAGACTATGGTGCCAATGGCTGCTTTTGTCCTTGCCTTTAGACTCCCTCAAATTTAGTTTTGATACTGGGGTTTTCTAAGACAGTCCCAAACCTAGGATCAACTATGAAAATCCTCTTGATTTTTAATGTATTATTGTAGCTTTCAGCACTTATTCCTCTTACACAACTTTAGGGTGAGATCATCAAAGCAATTTGCATGGGATTAAATTGAAGGTTATGTCACTTAAAAAAAATAAATTTGCTTGCAGTTTTCAGCATGTGTCCATTGACTGTGTTCCCTTTGGAGATGGTAAGAGCACACCATCACAAATTAAATGGCAGGGATCATGCTGTCACAGTACTTGATACTCATGTTGGAGTGGATGTTGCTATGACTGGGCATCTATTTGTTTTCTTTACATAAGGTATATGCAAGTCTTGGGCAAACCTCTGTTCTTCATTTCACCCTTTTACTTTGTTATCTGGTATGAAAACGTGTGTTAGCTCTGTCCTTAGTGTGGAAACTGAGGAGGCAGCAGCAGAAAGAGGATTTTGATTCAGGATAGCACAGCAGTGGATGCGCATGCAAGTGTCCAGCAAGGGTGTGAAGAGTGGCAGTAATTTCCAACAAGAGGCCACTTATATAATGTAGCTATGACAAAGCCATGCTACAGGCATCACGAAAGAGGACCTTTCCCAAGCTAAATACTATATGCAAAAAAACCCATGACAATATCCTAAGTCCAGAATCTCTCCATTCTCCACAGCCAGTCGTGCACAGGCTTAATTTTCAAATGAGATAAAATTTTATGGCAACAACTTTCCCTGGATCATGCAGAAACCCATGAAACCGTCAGAAATGTCATCCCTATTGTGATTGCATCCCAGTCTGATGTTTCGGTGTCCACAACTGAAACTGTCAACTCCTGGCAAAGATGGACGATAAACTTGTGTAGCAGAAGTTTGCAAAGAAAGCTCAGCTGCTGAAAGGACTAATTTTCTTTCAGCCAGTGTTGTTAGACTGAATCTAAGTCACTGCATAATACCAGAATTTACCTATCAGGGACTGTGTTTGTACATGTCAGATGCTGGCCTTTATAATCACTGAATTATGTGTATTTTTATGTGTCTGGAAATAATGTACAATTCTAAAAAAGTGTGCTGTGTCAATGACACTAAAATTTAAGTAATCACTCAATGTGTATAGGTACATAGTATCTTCTTCCCCCTGAAGCCTACTCATTGGTATCACTCACTAACAGAATATTTGCTTGTGGCATTACTGAGAAAATTTTTGTGACTGTTTCTCCACCCTGCCATATGTGACTGTCAAATTATTTGTTCTAAGAACCATTCACTTAAAAGATTAAGACAAAGCCAAGGGTGATCTCTCTTGGCTGTATAAAGGGATATCAGTAATGTAACCAGGGAAAGTAGGAAGTGTTTGGGACCAAATCCTATTAGAAGACAGGCTAAGCCCTAAGTAGAAGAAATGTGGATGCAGTCAGATAGAGATGATTAAGGTGCTTAGCCTTTTCATTATTAATCATCAAGCCTTATATGTGATTGTATTCCTATAAATCATAAAGCAATTTATCTTAGCCTTGCGAGCAAATGATTTTTGAAGGCATTTTGAAAGCATTTGCACACAAAATCCCCATAACTGATAGCAAAGGCTTAGCCTTCATTGTGGTAAATAGAATAGTCATGAAAGGATACTTATTCTCATGGCAATGTGCTTGTATAAATAACATAGATTAGAACAAGAACTAGCACGAGCTAAGAGTAAGAATGGTTTTGCTTTTTTTCTAATTCAGTTGTTAAGGATGAGTCCTTTATCCCTGCTGATTTAGGATTCTGGTGCTGCTGATGCTGACGGAAAGAAGAAAACCATTCTGCTTTCAGACTGTAAAAGTAAATGTAAAAGCTGGAACTCCCTCCGCCTGCCAGTGCAGCTATATGAGCTTCTTTGTGGTTTGAAGGAAATTACTTGGAGAGTTCAGGGAACTGCTATGCAGAATTAAATATAAAACTCTAGTATGAAAGGCCTCTGTGGAGCCTGGTGAGCATCCCCACAGTTCTCTAGTCAGTAGCTGATGCTACTTCCAGTGGTAGGCACCCCTCCACCTACGTTTTCTGCCTTGTTCTTCACTGTGCCCATGGCTCCTTTGTCCTTCCTCATTATCAAGTATGTGTGGACACAATCAAATTCAACCCCTACAGTATTGTGGGATCTAATTCCTAATAAAGGTAACATTTCCTGTAAACCACAATTGTCTCTATGTCAGTTGAATATCAAATCACTCAGTGACCTTGGAAGTGATGACAAGAATTTCCTGAAAGGATTACTTAATTGAGATAATTTTGAAGTCACTTATTAGTGGCACTATAGTCTTTTGTGTCCCACCATCAAGAGTGCCAGGGCTGAGGGGCAAATGCATAACTGACATACCACAGCTGGGATTGGTTACTTATATTTCCACTTCATGCTTGAATTTTCATCTAATATTTGATTCATATGCTTCCTTCAGAGAAGACTCTCGTTCCATTGCGAAGTTTCATTGTTAAATGTAACTAAATTTAAAACTCTGCTTCGAATTATGCTAGCATTTATTCACTTTTTATGCAATACAAGGAACTCCTGATCTCTCCTTCCAACAAAGCGAAGTTATACGTGCATTAGCCACGAGGTGGCAATACAAGAGCTTAGTATGCTAAATTCTGTTGGTATTCATAGCATTCACGCCGGGTAAGCTTTGAGGTATTAGCTAAATAAATACGTTTGCAGTATTTGTGCAGAGTTTGGCTTTCTGTGCCAGTGTGTAATATGTGCTCCACATCTGCATAATTGACTTCATGCAAAAGCCAAGGAAGACTAAGCTGATTTTCTGGATCAATGATTTATGCCTTTTATGTTGCTAATAATTGATATCTGTATTTAAGTGGCTTGGTAGTGGATGAGAGATGTTATGCTAGGAACTCAGCTGCTGTTAAAAGCAAAATCTCTTAGGAAAGGGGCTGCACTGGTGATATAGAGCTGTGAGTCTTCTCCTGGCTTTAACTCTTGATCTTCCTGAGGTCCAAAGAAACCTGAACACCTCATTTTTGTGAAATTCCCAGGGAAGTGATTGCTTCACACCGTTGAAGTCTCCCTCTTTCATCCATGTTTTTAATTCACTTTTCAGCACGGCTGATACTTGTTTTTCTGCGTTATAAGAGCATTCAACAGTGAACCATAAGTGGTGTCAGGTGGAAATTGTTAATTTCCAGTCTTTTTCATCCTGTCTCATAATTAAAATTGTGTCATTTTCAGGCACTGGGGAAAGCAGCAATATCTCTGTTTTCTACAGGTACTTTCAAGGACTAGTTTTCCACCCACTGTAACGGAGAAAGTATTTGAAGACATTTTCTATTTTGATGTTGGCACTTTCAGTAGAAGTCAATGCTACAGCTTTGCAGAAGGTGGGATTTTTTACTTTTTTCTCATTCAAATAAGATAGTCTAAAAATCTTTTAGCATAGGAAATGGATTGTGGACTTGGCATATGCCTCAGGTCACTATATTCACCACAGTATTTATTTGAACATGGAGAAGTTACGGATGCGCATTTTGTTATTTCACATGAAAATGCTAACAGTCTGCTACTGTCTTCTTTTGACTTGGAAACAGTTTTCCACTGAGCACCTTATGGGAAATCTTATTTTCAATCATTGTGAAGTCAGTCTGTTAGCAAATATGTCTTTCAAGTACATGCAAGTTTGTGGTTTAGTAAATAAATAGCAGTGTAAAGTAGAACAACACATGAGGGAGCCTTGAAAAAGGAAATAACTTATGTGACATGAACTTCTCTAAGAAAGATTTAAGATAAAATTCTGCTTGTGAGTTGGGTGTTCAAGCTGTCACATGTGCTGTGGGCATGTGTGCTGGGACTGCCTTGTATTTCAAATAACATATAAATCTTCTACAAGGGCACTGATGGCCCTCTCTGTTCAAACACCCCACTGGACCACAGGCACTGGCACATGTCTGCCCTTGTCCTCTTAGAATTCAAGATTCACAGCTTCGAAGGCTTGAGGGAAACAGTTGGCTGATTTGTCCTCTGCACAATGCTGACTGTGGAATTTAACAGTTGACAGAAATGGGGACCTGTATTTGGCAGGAGCAGATACTTTTGTAAGGCACTTGGGTTGTGGTGTATCTCTAACCCTGTCTGTTAACATCAAGCAGCCTGCTTAGACATTTGATAAATTCTGTCTTCAAAGCTGATAGCAGCAGATTTCTCCTGAGAAAACATGCATGATCCCTCAAGCCTCTTCTGTTTCTGAAGATTGTTTGCATGCACATCTCAGCTTTCTTGCTTCTACACTGCACAGCCTGCAGACACAAGCCTCGAGCCATGTTCCCAATAGGTTACAGAAAAAAAGCTTTAAAAAGCTGACTGGTGTTTGAAGAAATGAAAGCGAGCTTTGGGCCATGCTGTTTGAAGAACTGGGTGGCTACTGCTTTTCCCTTAGAGCTTTCTCCAGTTATATTCACCAGCTTGTAGTTGAGATGCTGGATATAGATCCCGATGCAAGCAATTTCTCAAAGATTACATGTAACTGGCTGCACCAGCAGAAGGACAATTTAACTCAGTGTTGAGTATTTAAGATAGTATTTCTGTCCACCAAAATTGTTCTGTAGTGTCAAATGAACAAAGATAAGTTCACACTTTTATTAATCTGAGGTTTTTGAACATTACCCTGACAACTGTGACTGTACAGAATAGCATGTACCTCTCAGAAGGGAGAATTTGAAAAGGGAGGAGAGGAGCAGAATGTGACTGTTAGCCTCAAAGTACAGTGCTAATGAAAGAGGCCACATACTATATATTTTTCTTCCAGAAAAATAAAAGCTGTTCTTAGAAATGCCCAGTGTTCTGTACTGTAAATTCTCCTCTGTGAATGAGTTATTTTTAGTGTACTGCTTCCTGTGACAGTCACTTTTTTCTTCCCAAATTTTTGCGCCCAAATGGTACAAAATGGGTAGGATATGAAAAAGGTAGAGAAGGTTAAAGGATCTAAACATTCAGAGGCAAACACAGAAAGCTTTGCTGAAATATTTCTGCTTATCTTGCCAGAAACAACCCAGAAAATCTTCTTGGAATCTCTAAAATCTTCCTGGACTGTACCAAGGTGTTTCAGTGAGGTTTGGGATGGGGCTTGGTGCACTGTGAGTGACGTGCTTTTCAGGGTCTATTCAGAGCAACAAATTTAATTCTGTGTTCCCCTGCTCTCCTGCCTATCTGCTATGCATTTGTTGAATTGGGAATTAGCCTTCAATGATTTCAAAATATATTTTAATTGACCTTAAATAGCAACATTCAAACAAACCCTGCTGAAAATTATCTTGTGTTTATCTGGTGTCAGAAGATGCTATGTTGCTTTGACTTGACACGTTAAAACATTTAGTAGGATGAGTTGAGAATATCTTCTTCAATATATAATATATATGTTATATTATGTTATTTACTCCCCCAACTCACCCTTACCTTCCTCACTGTTACACTTCAAAATGTGGTTTTCAAACTATAGGTAAACTAGAGTTTTTAAACTGAGTAAACTCTAATTATCAATAGCATGTCTCCATATTTCTATGAGACACCAGGAAATTCTTGCAACACTTGGCATTTGTATATGAAGATGACAGTGCTGTGTCCTCTCTTCTTGTGTAATTTATTTTTCTCATGTGTATCTTGACATGGATACTGAACATTTGTTGTATTGCTCATTTCTGTTTCTGATTCAAGGTGTTCAGTGTATATCTCAACCGAAAAGAAGGAACCACTTAAGCAAGCCATGAAATGATGTTGCTCGACATAGACAACGGTGTCTGTTCATTTCAGGTTGGTGGATATTTTCCTTATATATATAAATAGGTGCCATTGATGATTAATTTGATGGGTTTGTGATCTGAAAGCAAATAATTTATATTCCTGCTCTGTTCCTGGAAGTGATTCCTGTCTTGCCAGGAATCACTAGTCAATGCACTTGGTTCAGGCTATTCATACCTTGTGTGTTGTTATGTGATAAGAGGGAATTACAGAGTGGGATTCTGCTTGAAATCTTTTTGGCCTATGGGAGTTTCCCCAACATGTCACAGACTTCTTCAAATACATGATAAGGCAAGCTGAAAATACTGATAAAAGATAGAGAAAAATGTTCGTTTTTCACAATAGAGGGGAATTACCAACTGGAATCCCTTACAGATCAACATTAAGATCAGTGCTGTTTGGAATATCTATAAACAATATGGGAAGGCAGTTGGTTAGTGAATGATTGTTGATGAGGAGATGATATCAGCTCCCAAAGACATTTCAGAGGACTTTAAGTTTGTTGTGTATCGAGGTGCTGTTTTATCTAGTCTGGCTTATCAAACATCATGGAGGTATCAGAATAAGGGCTGCATGGAACTCAGGAGGAGGAGGAAACTTAAAAGTAATGTTTCTTCTAGGTTTGTAAGAAAATACCTTTGTTTCTAAAGCAGGATTTAGTAAGAAAAAAGCTGCTTGTTCCTTCTGTTACCAGAAAGGCTCTGTTGCAAGGCCCCGCCACAAACAGGGGAAATAACACTGGTCTGTGCCCAAATGCATTTATGGCTTAAATACAAAGTGAAGGATTAGTTGGTACAGCCAGACAGAGAACATGACAAAACAGTGGGAAGTGCTGGACAGCCATAGTCTGAATTGCAGTGTGACAGGAAAAATATTTAAACTAGTGAATAAAAGTCTATCTTTGCAGTTTCCTTTTTATTTGAAGATATATGTCAGTGTTTCTGCAATAGTAGTTCAAGAAGTAGATGAGGGTTCTGCACAATGGAGGAGCTGGGTTTGGGTGCAGATGCAATGTCTAACTGCTTTTGTCAGGTGAGGCTTAGGAAATGCTTCAAATTCCTACTGCACATCTGTGTGTTTATGCCAGACAGCTCAAGTATGGGAAAACTGAAACCAGTGAAAATTTTTTGTCTATCCTCTCAGTAAAACACAGTCCTATGTAATGAATAGGCTTGCAGTAGTGCATAATCCTCCACCAGGAAAAATAGCCATGGCAAAAGTTATAAACCAGGGACATCTTAAACCCCACCCTGAGGGACTGATGTACCATGGGGGAGGAAGGTGTGTCTGTCACCAGATAGAACAGATAGCTCTGCTCTCCTTGGAGATCAGCCCCTGCACTGGTTTTTTCTCTCTAAACACAAGCATTAGAGTCATAAGCTAAATCATTGGCCTTTTACCTAAAATTCTTTAACTGCAGTTCTCACCCTTGATGTGGACAGAAAACTCAAGTTGCTCAGAGAAGGGGTCAAACAGATATCTGGAGCATTTGGTAACACTGGATCTGTGGATGAACCCAGGGGCTGTGTGGACAGTGTGTTGTGCTGTGCTTGTCTAATTGCAAGGTCTGGAGCCATCTTGTATCAACAGGTATAGAGATGCTGGGCCTTTCTCTCACGAGTTAAGCTCTGTGAGTTTTAGTGTTATCATGGTTTTTGATGTTTCTAGATCTGTCAGGGAAGATCTTCATGTGTTGGGAAGTCTCACTAGTAAAAGACCATTGTGCAGCCAGAGGACTCTGGTATGTCCAGGGATGGCAGCAACTGAACAGTGAATTTGCAGAAATAAAACTGAGACTCATGTTGGTAGGTAACACTGAAGAATTAAGGGCTCACACAGGTAATTCTGTGCATACCTCCTACTTTTAGCAGCCTCTCTGGCCCCTGAGGGCACTACAAGCCCTCACTGCCCTGCCCAGCCTCCCTCCTGGAATGTCCCCACCCTAACCTAGGTCCAGGACCCTGTTTCAGCTCAGCCCTGCACACCTGTCCTGGCTACTTTATAGGAGTAACCCAGCCTGGCTCTTCTCTTGGTGCTGGCTTACCTGTTGATGCACCCAGTTGGGCTGAGCCCCTTGCAGAGGTCTTCTGGGTGGGTGGTTGCCCTCAGCCCCCTCCTTGTCCACTCTCCTGGGGCAGCCTGAATATGGCACAATAGGTTAGGTCTATCAAGGAAACACAGGATGTCTAGGGGTTCTGGGTGTCTCAGAAGAGTGTGTTTTATTTTCTGGCTTGCCTGAAAAATGCCTACTTTTGCCTGCAGCTCTTGGCATGAGCCTATTCCTAAATCTTACCCCTAACCTTTAAGATGCAGCAGTTTCGCAGCTCCACTGCAGCTGGGGTTATTAACACTGCAAGGACATATCATATTATATATGATACTGGTAAAAATTGATAGCCCAGAACCTTGAAGTTTTCAAGAAGCAGAGGGTTTTGCAGACTGTGAGCTGCAGGGTGAAGTGTCTGTCAGCCCAGAAACCTTGCTGTAGCTCTGAAGTTATGATGTTGGCCAGACCAAACCTACAGAGACTGAAGAGAAGCCAGAAATACCAGCTTCTCCATGGTGATTCAATCCAAACCATAATGCCTCCCAACAATGCAAGGAGTGATCTCCTGGATGCAGTGGCTGCTAAAAAGTGTTAGATCAGCCAAATGCTCGTTCTCATTATCAGCTGAAAGTCTCTCTGTGGTCCCACATATCCCCAGAGATGTTAAGTGGTAGGTTTTGCCCCATTATTTACCTTCCCTTTGCTAATCCAGCACTATGCAGTGGCTATGTAGGCTGGGAGATGTCCATGGAAATTTAAGCTGCTCATTTATGATTTGAGTAACAGAGATTTCCTCAGCCTGTTGAAATGGATCTGACAATGGACTGTCTTTCTTATTTCTGTGGGACTCCAGTAACCTGAAAACCAGGCAAACAATGGCCCTGTGTATCTCTGTCTGCAATTGCTTAATCATCCTTGCAAATAAGGAGAGCAAGGTTTCCCCAATATGATGTGTATCCTAGCATTAGGGCTCGCTATAGGATATTGTTAGCTGTTTACATTGCTTAACTTTAATGTTAAACAAGACAAGCTGTTTCAGAGCCCAGGATAACTCCTGGCTGCCAAATGGAAGTCCAGGTGCAGCTGTGTAAGCACTTCTAATTTTTTTTGTGTGTGTGAACCTCAAATAACCCTGAGGAGTTCATTACTCAATCTTTATCATGAGCACACAAACAAACATGTTTTCTATAAATAGAAATTTCATTAACAGTGGTAGGTAAAGGAGCCTCTTGCATGTGTGGCCTTGATATTGTGTTTATGTACAATCAGTCTTATACCTGTATGCACGTATATAGGATTTTTTTTTAAAGTGCATATAAAAATAAAATATACACATACATATACATAAATACAACCCTGTAGTCCTTTTAAAATACAGAGAAGCTCTTGTGAGGAAGGAAGACCACAGGGAAGTCAGCCTCACTGTTGGAGACTTTCCCAGCTGGCTCAAACCAGTGCAGCTGGTTCCTGCTATCTGTCTTCCAAAGAATTAGGTTATGGCCTGCTGGCATTTGTTTGGTCAAATGCATTTGAGTAAAGAGGAAGAGCAGAGGTAACTTCAGAAGCCAACTTTTTAAAATAAACCAAACCAAACAAAAATACCCAGAAGCATGGTGCCTGCACTCAGCACAGGAAGCTTTGGCAGCTTCTACGATGGTACTTCAAGTGTTACAAAAAGCTGGGTAATTCAGAGGAACTGCTATTTGCCTCCAAAATACATTAAGCTGGGCAGCTACTCGGTGGTGCTGGGATGTGGCTACCTTACTCTTTCCCACCCTGCTTCTCTGTGGGGTCCTGCTAAGGGTGTGGGTGGTGACTTCCAGCCTGCACCAGCTTTCCATCTGTCCTGTTGCTCCTGCCATCCCAGATGGGTAGCTGGGTGTTAAGACGGCTGCTACTCCAGGGCTGCAGTCCTGGGAGATTGGATGGCCATCTGTGACCGAGGCAGAGCTTCAACCTGTCTTTAGGACTACCACATGCCGCAGAAACAGAGGCCCAAGTGCCTTTTTAATATGTTTTTTTTTTCCTCATCTTTATTCCCCTAATACTGGAGCTATACCAGGAATTAATTTAGCTTTTGCACGTATAATTTCCACTGTGTTTATAATGGGTTTCCTTTGTGCTCAGCCTCTTGATTTTTGTTTTGTTGTTTAATATTACCTGATCTTTTGCACTGTGATGGATGGTTAATCTTTACCAGTCATGTTATTAAGCAGTTCCTACACAGTATGAATTCAAAAGTCTGCATTTCCCATTCTTCCTTGATAGCCTGGGCACATATTGCATTTCATTTCTCATTACATATGTTAGGGTGAATTATGGGCTATTACTCAAAATAAATTGTTCTTTGATGTATGAATGGCCAGTTGTAATTATACCAAGTTGAAACAGAACTTAGTACTATTGTGCCTAGTCCAAAATAACTCTGTGTCTTTTTTAAATAGAACCAAATCAGCAATTTTCCATTGTTTCCCAGTTCAATGTAGCCATTATGAAAGAATTTTTTCCTTTGTAGATTTGAGCTAAAAATGCAAGTGGCGTGTGAACGGCATTGACAGAGGCAGAGGAAAGGTGATCCTTTCCAGTTTGCAGTCTCCAATTTCTGTATCCCTTCAAAGGCAGCAGCCACTGGGTGACTCACTGCACTTTTGCTTCAGTTCATTTCATTTTTATGAATGTGCTGAGTTCCCAATATATGTGCCTATTTATCATAGGAGGACACCACTCCAGCGTCTTAGCTGCCCTGTGGAGTAACATAACAGAGCTGTATACCATTTGGGGTAGGGGGAGAAAGGGAGGGCACACACTCTGTTTTCAGGCATTTAAAGACCCCGCGGATGTTCCTGGGGTTGTTTTCATGATAAATAGTGATCCATTGCCACGCTGAAATTCACAGACATGTTCCTCTGGAGCAAATCAAACATCTGCGTTTAATGCAAACATAACACGTTTTAAATGAGAGGACTAAACACATTCCTGGTGTCAGACCTAAATTTCAAGGGGTTTGGTTGTTTTAAATGTAGCTAGGACACATCTTGTGCTGGATGGAATTTGTTATCAGTTATGTTTACAGGCTGCTCCAAGGCTTTATGGAGCTGTAAGGCTCTTCAGCATTCATGGTTCTGCTGTTGGGCTGCCTGTTTTACAAGAATATGTGTGTGTTTGCTACACTTTGGTTTTAATTATTGTCAGCAAATACACTTCAGGAGTGAAATATGTTTTGTCAGGAGAAATCTGGCAGTGCTTTCTCAGGAGAAAAATAATTAGAAAGGTTAATGCAATCCACTCTGTAAAAGACTTCAAACTCATTTGCTTGGAGATGTGAAGCAGATGCTTTGTTCACAAAGCTACATTAAATTAGCCCTGGGGGTGTCCCATTACTGTTTCTCAAGTACAGCAAAACCAGCAAATTAAATATATATCAGTTTTAAATATTGACGATAAAGTTGGCTTTCAAGTGTGCACAGTGCCCCACGCAAACCACTGTAGTTTTACTGCATGCTTTGTTTCACACAGACATTAAAAGAGAGAAAATAGGAATTGCAGTTTTTTCATACTAAAACAATAGATCTCCTTGGATAGGCTGTATAGGAATGTGATTTTAACAGGATGGCAGAATCAGTTCTGGAAGCCTCGACCAGCAATCACTGGAGACCAGCTTTGGGAGCAATTTCCTGTCGAGGTAAACTGTCAGAGCCAACTGGCTGCCCTGGCTGAGAAGGGTTGCTCATTTTTTATGGAGTGGTTTTCAGGACAGGTTGTGTGTGCACACAGAATTGTGAAAGGCCTCATCCTGCTCTTTTTGGGCTTTCTCATACTACTTGTGTTGGGCCATGAGAAACTAAAGTGTGCTGGGAGTCTGACCCAGCAGCAGTTTCTTGGTTGGTATTGCCAGGGCAGTGCAACAGCTTCTACCAAGTTAGCTCTGGCACAGTGACAGTACCACTCACCTGACAAAAATCACATCTGTGGCTCTCACCCATCATCTGTTTGTGCCTTTCTGGTTAAAATTTTGTCTGTGGTTCGAACATGCAAACTTCCTTGCAGGATGTTATAACCCAGACATTTCACCCAGAAGAGGCTGAGGCTAGTCCTTTGTGGAAAAAACCTTTTTGATTAAGTGTTTTAAAGCTAGATAAATCTGTTATTGGGCTGCATATAAAAACAGTCTTAATCTCCCATCAGTTTTAGAAGCATTGCTTATGCTGATCATGTTTCCTCCTGGTAATCCACATGGGAAATAGATTTTACAGCACAAAAACCCTAGTTCAGGTAATGGTGTGAGTGTACCTTGAACCTGTTGTGACCCCACTGTCACTGCTAATGTGGCCTGAGTTGCTGGAGAGATGCAGAAAAATGATTAAAATGGGAAATTTAAATTCTGTGAGTTGCCTCTCCTTGAGGTTAGCAGTTCCATCAGTTATTTCAGTTACAATAGGTTTGTTATCTCTGCAAATAACTTTTCACTTCCGAAAGCATGGCCATCCTTCTGCTGGGATTAAGGCAGAAATTTGCAAGGAACGGAGGTAATTTTGGGGCTAAGATAAGAGAAACTGTTTCTCCAGAAAGCATTGCAGAGGAATTTATGCAGTTTAATGTGTTTCTTGATCATTGCTTGAGCCAAGATCTCATATATTTTCTCAGGCTGATGGGGCAGGAATATAAAACTTCTGCATTTTATTATCTTGTTCTATAAGCTCAAATTTATTACTTCCCCTTTGTCTGGCTAAACTCAAAGATATATGATATAGGTAAAGTTACTTGGCATAAATACAGAAATGCAGATGCAGATTTCTTAATGGAATGTGAGGTTTTCATTTTAGCACTTCACTTCCTCCCAGGTCTTCTGTCTAGGTGACCCTGCTTTTTTTTTTTTTTTTTTTTTTTTCCATTGCTGCATTCCTGGCATCTGAAATGTGATTTATTTGTCTTCTGTCCCTGAAGACATTACAACACCTGTGCTAGTAGTGATACCCTTCCCAGTAACTCTTGTTTGGCCACCCCTTTCAACAGTTTGAGCCCAAGCAAACTTGTCTCAGCTTGGGAAAGAGGAAAGTCTGCCTTTTCAGCCTCCATCTTCTTCTCTCCCTTCTCCCCCAAGCTTTGTCCCATGGAAAATGGGAATATTCCTCTATAAAATCAGTGTGGGATTCCCAGGCATGGTCTACCTTACTGAGGGGCTTTCTGCACAAGTCATGCTCCTTTGACTGGCATCTTACTCTCCTCAGACTCAAAGTTCACATACTCCATATTAATCGAAATATCCCCCAAATTATGTGTAACTGAAAGGAAGGGTGGCCTGTGCTATTCATTTGTTATCTCCCCACTTAACAAGAAGTCCTGTGGAAGGGAGTCTTGCCTAAAGAGTTGCTATCTTTCTGGAGTTCCTGGGAAAGTTTCAGAAGCCAGTTTCTTATCTTCGAGAATGTTTGGTATCTGGCTTGGTACCAGCAGCCTTGGTCTACATTGGAAAATGCAATGATGTCCAGGCCAGCCCATTCACAAAAATGCATTAAAATGGAGGAGACAACAGGCTTGAACTGTTTTGCTGAATGTGAAATTAAACATAAAGGTATTTTCCAGGCACCTGGCATAACAGAAAATTCAAAAAACCAGTATCAAACCAAACCAAAGCCACACTCTCCCCCTCCCTCTCTCAAAAAAAGCCCCTCCCAAAACCAGAAAAAAAACCAAAAACAGAGGAAAAAGATGCTGATAGGATTCACACCACTGAAATTCTCTGGCTGTGGCACTGCCACAGGCTGTGTGTGGCCATAAGTTACCATTCATCTGAGGAGACACAAAGAAGTTTAGGACTGACACATCAGTGTCTTCTGGGTCTTCAGGCTCCCACAACACTGCCGGGTTACTTTCACTTGAGCTAAAAGGTACCCTCCAGTAATGAGGCCTGTTGGCTTCAGCTAACTCACCTGTGGTATATGAACCTGGATATTGTCATCTTCCTGATCCCATATTGCTCCTCATCATCCTACTCTTATTTTCTGAACTCTGCTATCCTACTCTCTTTTTAACCCTGCATTGGTTTCCCAATATAATGTGACTGCAAAGTGACTCCTACAGAACTATACAAGGCACTAAAATCATGCCTTTAAAAGCTGAAGTGCTGGTATGCACGAGGGAGTTTGTAGCCAAACTGCTTTTACTTCCTCAGCAGTAATATTGCAATGTTGAATAGAGTGGCAGGGTCAAAAGTGTCCTTTTCTGGCTTAATTCCTTCCTCTCACCATTTGCACATGCTTGTTTTGTAGGAAACAAGAGCATGTTCCAAGAGCAGCATCTCTGACCCCAACAACTTCTTCTCATTCCCCACAGGGTCTCAAGTGTTGAACACCATCTGATAGGACTGTCACAGAGGAGTTTCACCTATCAAAGGTATTGTATAATGAAAAGGAATAAGAGTATTTGGTTAAAAGTGCGTTTACCCCACTAGGCTTTTTCTATTTTATTTTTTTTAATGATTGTTTTCACAGCTGGAATAGGGGTACTTGCACATGAAACTGCAGACAATAGTTCTTAACTTTTGATGGGTAAACATTGATTTTATTCTCGTAATTCCTCTTGTTTTACTTGGATGCCTTCTTATCTAAATCAGAGGCCCTGTGAGATCCCAAAACAATACTCTTACTTTGTTATGTAGCAGCCTGTCAGGTTTGATTTCCTAAATATGCTTCAAGTAACATCCGCACCCTAAAAGCTTCTAATAGTTTAATTCTGTTATGTCAAGGCTGCTAACCTTGATGTCAAAATGCTCTCTGGTCCAGCTTATATTAACTAAGTCTGCTTTGTGTTGCTACATGTCTTCTTGCAAAATTCCTGGAAAAGTGATTAATATGTTGGCGATTAGGAAAGTACAGGAGTCCACCCTTCTGAAGAAACTGGGATTTACAAGACAGGGTGGGGTTACTAGAACTTTGTCAAACAAAGGATTTAATGAAAATCATAGAACGATTTGGATTGGAAGGTACCTTTTAAAGGCCATTTGGTTCAGCCCCCCTGCAATAAGCAGGGACATCAACTAGATCAGATTGCTCAGAGCCCCATCCAACCTGGCCTTGAATGTTTCCTGGGATGAGGCACGAGAAGGAAGCTGTTACCTCTGGAAATCTGCTGTTCAGCAGCGCAGGAATTCTGATTAATTGCTCCTGGAAATGTTATGTTACACCTTCATGAAAACTATAACAGGACCTGGACTGCCTGTTCCCTCCTACCAACGCTCTGGAAGCATGTAGGCCTGTTGGGTTTTGTTACTTTGGGCTTAAATATTTGAGGCACCATCGGTAAAAGAGAGATTGGTTGGTCCTACCATGCTGCATCACAGAGGAACACACCATGTGTGCTCTCTGAGCTCCTGGGGTGGGTGAGGGACACAGGTTGAACTGCGGATCTCCCACCTCTGGGGTGTGCTATCTCTGAAGTCATTGGGGAATTTTGTGCATCTCCAGTGCATTTTATTTATTTGTGTCCTCCACTTCCTTTTGCTTCTGATAATACAAAAAAAAAAAAAAAAAAAAAAAAAAAAAAAAAAAAAAAAAAAAAGAAAGAAAAGGAAAAGAAAAAGCTAAAAGTAGGAAATATTGTATTCAGTCCAAAATACATTTTTTTTTTATCAAAATGAGATGGTTTCTCTTTTGTTGTAAATCTTAATTGAGACCTTTTTCAGGGTTTCTGAAATGGTGGTTTCTTACCTGATGCTATTGAGATTTGGTTTGTAAGAGAAATCACCATGCTTTTGCTTCCAGGGAAAATGGGTTAATATTACTGGGTTTCTGCCCTGCAGTGGCAGAGTGGGAGTACATGCCCAGCAAGTAGGGAAAAAGATGCAGGGCTGAGTGGAGTCAAGGATACAGAACTGCTTGTGTTCAAACCAGCAGACAGGAGCAGAGAGGCGCTGCTCTTCCCACTCTGTCCGGGGTGCTGGGGCAGAGGTGCTGCAGCCTGGGCTTGCTCCACCCTGGGCTTGCTCCACCCTCAGTCCCTGCACAGAGCTGGGCTGCAGCCCTGCTGCCACGAGGGGTGAGGTGGCACCAGGTGCAAGGTGGCAGCAGTGAGGCTGGATCCTTTGCATCAGTGACCCTGCTGAAAATAATTTCTGGCGTGGCAGCCCCTTGCTGCTCCCCTGGGCTGCTTCCAGAGAACACGGTGGGTCGGTCCTAGCAGCAGAGAAGGGCTGTGCCAGCTGTGGGCTGGGGCTGGCAAGAGTGGGGCAAAGCTCTCCTCTGGCTGCAGGGGGGTTTGCTCTACAGCTGTGAGTTCATAGGGATGCATTGATTTCTCCTACGTAACCTGTGGCTGTGGCAATGCACAGGAGAGACCTGCAGTGGAAATTACCGGTGAAAAAAGCAGAGTAATCCCGTTTAAAGCAAAACTGAGGATAGGTGTGCCTTTCCAGCCTAGAGTTCAGCTGGCCAACTGTGGTTCACAGTGCTAAATCACAGCTATAGACAGAAGACCCGGGGAATGAAACTGCATCAGTCAATTCCTGGCTGGGTGCATGGCACAGACCAAAAATGTCAATATGCCCCCACCCATGGCTTTTAACTCTTCTGCACTCAAGACAGCCATGGGGCAAGGAGAGCACCTTCTTGAGCAGTGTCACTTGGAGACCTGCAGCCCTACTCCCATCCCGCACCTGGAGTGACTGAAGCCTGCACAGCTGGGGCAGATCCCACTTGGGTACTTTTTCAGTCTTCCTGCTCTAAGGCTTGTTCAGGAAGACTGAGGGGGCACCAGGAAAGTGTGGTAGCACTACTTAGTGGTATTTTGGGTACCAGAATTGCAGATTTACTCTTGACTGGCAGGTATGGGTGAGGGGAAAACAGCCTGATACCCTTTCTTTTATTGAAGACCTGAATTTCTGTTTCTCCACAGAAATTATCCCAGTGAGTCCTGTCGGTTGCTAATGAGGTCCCTCTTGACAAGGTCAGCTTTTTACTTGGACACCTCCACTTTGCTAAAGCCTCATTACAGTCAGTTACCTCCTTCCCTAAATCCTCTTGGCTCTTGTGGTCTGACTGCTCTGATTTGGGACTACCAGTGCGTACTCCACTTGTGGCTTATTTGCTGTACCCCCTTGGAGGTCTGACTTCCCACTGTGCAAGTTCCCACAACTTCCCACTGTGCAAGTCCTCAGCTAATTCACAGGAGGGGCTTTCTTTGGCCAGCATTTCAGAAACAAGGTTTTAAGTTACCAGGTAATATCCAAACATCTTGGGTTTGTGAGTCACAGGTAAGACATGCTGCTACAGGTCTTCCAAGATTAATGAAATAATGGCCTATGATATGTATCTTTATGACTTGTTTAGTGGTGATGTTCCTGACTCAGTGGGCAGTCTAAGAGAACACTTCCTGAAATTAATTGTTTTGGGGGCAATTAACATCATCCACGATTGTGAAACAATGCGAGCAACAAAGCTTCTGGTTTTTCTCATCTCCCTAGGGAGGAGATACAGGTCTGGAACCTGAGTCAAATAGCTTCAAGCAAGAGAAGACTTGAAAAGAATGACTTGCCTTTTCCTCTGAAGGAAAGAGGAAGGGAGAAGCTCTTCCCAGACTCTAATGTATGACCCACTTTGCTGGCTCACTGCATGAATGGAGCATGATGGCCTGATATGACAGGTATGCATGCAAACACTGATACTTTTTCTTGGAGTGCTGCTCTTCTGATTAGCTAACACCAGGTTTCATGGGATCTGGCTCACTCTGTTGTTCCTTGAAAGTCCTGGCCTGCAGATGTGGCACCACAACCTGGCCAGTGATGAGACTGGCTGGAGATCTGTGATGGGACTCAGGGACGTCACCGAAAGGCACATATAAATGAATTGCATGGAATAGTAGCAAGAAAGAGGATAGCTAAGAGATCCAGTTACTGTCCTTGTGGTCTTGATTTCCTCTGAGGACAGCAGCAGGAGTCTCTCCCCTCTGGCGAGTAAGGTCATGCACGTGGAACTCATAGCCAAGGCTGGTGACATGCCAGATGAAAATGTGCAGGCGTGTCTGCAGGCAGGGCCTCTGCCTGCCCTGGCTGTATGTGCCTGCCCTGACCTAATGCCACATATGCCTGACACCCAGGCAAGCTGTCTGGAAAGCTACCCAGGCTCAAAGGAGTCTCAGCAAAGAAGGTGAAAAACAGAAAAAGAGGAGTCAAATAAATGCCAGAATTGATGCAAGGGAAGACCGAGGGAAAGTATAGTCATGAGGGAGGTAAAGCAACCATTTAAGTTGCTTGAAACTATTAGAAAACCACACTCTTAACCAGCAATGATATCCAGACTGAAACACAAGATTTCCCTGTCCTGTCTGTGACTGTGATGGCTGCCTGCCTTTACTTTCCACAGTAACTGTCCTTCAAAGCAAGATTTGGGCTTCTAAGTACTGCACAAACCTGCTGAATTATCATGTGTTAACTAACCTCACTAAAGAAGCATTCCAAGTACTTGCCATTAACAACTAATTGAAAACTAGTCATCAAGGGGATCAGACTGGAAAGGGGTTCTTTACAAAGACATTGAAGTACAATTAACTGATGGTTCATAATACCTTGAGGTTATCACTCTTGCCTTTCATCCATTTTTTTTCTCTTTCAATTCAATTCAAAGTCAATTAAATCTCACCTTAAATCACAGGACATCTTTTTACTTCTTTTGCTGAGTTTGTGTGAGATGCAGTGCAGATGGCAAACCAGGGAATCTACTCATCTACTGTTGCTCCTTCTGAATTTCAGTGGGAAAGGCATTTTTCAAACCTGGGTGACACAAGCCCTTGTGAGTCCACCTAGTAAATCTTTAGCAGGGCTTATTAGGCACTTTCAGACTCTGTCCTTATTTATTGTCGAAATGGAGCTTAATATATCATATCAAATTAGTTTGACTAATCTCTAAATTACTGACCTGCCCTCTCTAACAGTGTTGTATGCTTACCATCCTGCGGCCCTTTTGAACCTTGTCACTCCTGCTGGAGACAACTGGTTATCTCCAGAGGTTATGGCAGTCTACACGTTCTAGTTCATGTTTTACTAAACCCTAACAACTGCAGTAAATATTTTATAAGATTAGTGATTAACTTATTTTCCATCTGATCTGTCTTGTTTCATCTATCGCCTTTATCTGACCAAGATTCTTCATGTAGCTCAAAAATCCTCTTGGGAGCTCTGTCTGACCTGTGGAAAAAGTTGAAAATGGGTCAAATGGGCATTTGACTTGGCCAATTCTGATGCTTTGCTGAGACTACTATTGCTACTATTCCATCCAAGCCACTCAGATTAACACAGAAGAAGAATCTTAGATGGCTTCTTACCTGGATATGCTACAGACCTTTCTGGAATATTTTTTTTTGGTTGGTCTTTTTAGTTTAGAGCTGGGAGAGGACATGGAGCACAAGTGAAATAAAATCAATGGGGCTTGATTTTATCAGCATAAACATGGAGGTGAGCATTCCTTGTGAAAGGAAACCTTATCTTAAGAAGAAATCTGAGCAGATCTCAGCTTCTGCAAAATAATTTCTGCAGAGCTGTAAAACTACAGAGCTGAAATACTGAATATGGTGCTCTGTCTGAAAATCTGGTTGTTTTAATTAAGCCGTTTCCTTCCACTCTGATCAACATAGTTTTCTTGAGTGCTTAGAAGACGTTTTTAGTATTGTCATTAAAGGAATTACATTTGGACAAAACCTTAATAAATCTGGAGCATGAACTGGGAGCACCTTGCAGTCAGGATCTTCAAACAGTTCTTAAAAAAAGATTGTTGGATCCTGTCCTCCCTGGCAGGCAGACCTGCCAGGCCTTGTGTTTCCAGGGGAGAGGAGCATGGTGGCACCACTGGTGGGCTCTCAGCTGTGTGGGTAGTGAAGTGCCACACTGATATGCCAGTGGCAGCTCTGGGTACAGATTTCTGTGCTGAGGCTGCCTGTAAAGGTGGTGTTGCTTTTAGGCAACCTGCCCACCAAAAACACACACACACGTGTGTGGGAAAGCTGCTCTTGGCTCTCTGGAGAGACAGGGGGTTCCTCTGACAGTGTGATACATATCCAGGGCAGCTAAAGGAATTTTTTTTTCCCTCTCAAAATGTTCAAAACTAGCCTAGGTGAGCAGTAGCTTCTTCAACGTTTCACATGTTAAAAGAATCCATTTTCTTGTATATATATATTTTTTCCCCTGATTCTGGCAGAAATACATTTTGGAAGACCATGCTTTCATGTATGATTACTGTTATCATTATGAGGAGAGCATTCTGAAATACAAAGGGATTGTGTCTAACAAGGGGTTCCTTGTCTAAACTGGGCTAGAAAAACCAGCTGTTCTAGTTTACCTAAGCTGTTTGCCCTTCTAATTCTCCTTTGCAATGTGAGGGAGAAGCAGGGTCTTGTTGTTTTTCTGCATTTTTATTCTTTTAGGTGCAGGGTGAATTTGCAGAGCTAGTTGGTAGATAAATCACTGCTGTTCTTGTCCATGCAGAGTGCATTTCAAACTAATATTGTGAATATGCCACGTTCTCACTTTTCTTCAATTAACTTTTGTCATGGAGCTTCACTTTGTAGTCCTAAATGCTCTGCAAACTCACTTTAATGGCAACATTCAAAAGGTAGCAAAAACTTCCATCTAAACTTGGCACCTAAATGCCTCCTTCCAGGATTGTGAGGGTGAGTTGCCAAAGTAAGTTCTCTTCAGTGTTATCCGTGCATCTGGCCCTCTCTTGGCATGGGATGGGCCTGTGCAGTGTGAAATGAAGTTACAACTTCAGCATAATGTTGAAATGTAATAAATTAAACCCGCCAGCCAAGTGAAACTTGTAATTGGAGTGTCACTTTCAAGTGAGAGAATGGCTCAGGCAGGTTCAGCATTCTGCCTGGGTTGCAGAACTGTTGTAATTACCCTGTGTGGTTTTTAATACTTCTGAGAGAAAAAAAAAAAAAGCACTAATTTTTAGACTTAGAATTTCTTGCCAACATACAGCTGGCATCTAAGGGCATCTATCTCAGTGTTTCAAACAGATGAAGCGTGCATAAGCAGTAAGGCAGGGTCAAAAATTCCCGTTGCCAACACAGGCTGAGTTACTTGTAAAGTACTGTGAATTCTTGTGGACTGTTAGACTGCCACTGACATTGTAATTTATTTTCAAGATTAATCTCTTTCTCTCTGTTCCAAAGCAAAGCATATGCTGAAAACCTGAGAGGACAGACTAAAAAATGTAAATTTACTGCTGGTCCTCCCTAATGGCTTTTTTTCCCATCACTCCTGAGGACGTTCTTCTTATAACCCTTGTACGTAAATTTGTATAGATATACCCAAATACCCACATGTGTATTGACAGAGACATTGGAATTCAGTGTGCTTGGATAGATTTCACACCTTTCTAGAAAGAACCTAGATGATATGAAAGCCCTCTTGGCAAAAAGATGCCCTTGAGCTAGCATATTTGCATGAGGAAGCTCCTAAAATAAATATGTGTGGGAGTTGCTGAACAGATTTAATCTACGTTTGTCTGGCAGAAGTAATAAATCAAAAAAGAAAAAGAAGTTGATAAGTATTTAACCTTGAAGGTGGAGCAACACCCAACCAACTCCTGAACCTGCTGTGCATATAGCAGTTCAAATGATCATGAATGCTGGTAGTTCTCCTCAGAGCATTGATGCTCTTTAATATCAAGTTTGTTTAGTAGCTGTAGAAAGTAATCTACTGTGAAAGAACAAAATTAAGCTCTTTATCTGAAGTAAGTACTTTTAATTTGTGTCAATATATCAGTGTTTCCAAAAACCAAACTGGACTAGTGCATTTGTGTCTGCTGGTTGCCACCTTTGAAAGGCACCACAGCACTTTTAAGCTTCACCCTTTTACAAGTGTCTCAAACTATTGAGTGGCAAAAGTCAGATCAGGGAGATATAAGTCACTGAGATTACAGTCCATTCAAACTGTAAAAAGTAGTGTTAAAAGACAAATTTATCCATATCCTTGTGGGCTTTCTGATCTCTTGGAATATTTCTTCAGGTCTTTGGCCTCATGGCTGAGATGCAATTGTGTAATTTTCCTAATCTTAGTCTGAGGCTGAGCCTGGACTGCAGAGCTGTCTGCATCAAACTTGTTTATACTGCTGAGTTCAGGCATGTTGTACTGTAGCATGGATGGATTACTTATACATTTGGAAAGCCTATGATTTATACCTTTAACAGTAAGAACAAACTATATATTATGGAAAAAACATAAACCAATACATTTCTGTCCTAACATTTGCTCATTTTATAAATGTAAGTTATTTAACATTCACTTTCTTATTTTTTCCAGCAAGGATGGGAAGGTGACGTATGGCCTCACATCCACATGTGCCTTGTGCTCAGCAGGGCTTTGTGGTGTCCACTGCTGTTACAGGACATCAGTAAAGAGCAGCTCCCTTCCAAACTGATCTATCTACTGGAACTAGAGAGGGGTGTTAAAAAACCCAAACCAAAACAAAGAACCCCAACCAAAATACAAGGCAGGATTTTTTCAAGTTCTTACATGGTCATATAACTGTGCACTTCACAAGGAAAAGATTTGATTGATATCACTATTACTGCCTTTAGCTCCACAGGGATAAGTGAATATTGCTCTGAAACACTGAGTTCCTATGGAAATTCCCATTGCCTTAAATAACAACTTTGGAAGTATCCTTGATTTTTTTTGTTTGTTTGTTTGGGGTTTTTTGTTTGTTTTTTTAACTTGTGGCATGCATCCCTGTTTATTCATTTCACATACATGTGGGCTCCTAGCAGACACTGAGAAAATTTCCCTTGGTGCAACAACAGTCCTTTCAATAAGCTTTTTTCAAAGCATTAAAAAGCAACATCAACATCCACAGACTACGATGTCCATACTTTGCTGAGGAAGTGGCATGGATTGTCCCTGGAAAATAACAGGAGGTGGATATTTTAAGGACCTATGTCCATATGTGGTTAAGATGGCAAAGGTGAGGTTAATTCATCCACTGCTCTTCTAGATGCCAGAGAAGACTGGTTGTTTTGAAGGGCACCTAGTTCATAACAGATTTTGCTGATCCCTGGAGGCTTTCATTGATCTGACAGGTGAGCAACAATAAACGGAATACCTTCGAGTGCAGGAATCCAGTAAACTCTTCAAGAACAGGTAAAACTTGTTGATCTTTACCTGCAGTACATTCTGAACCATAACATTCATACAGGGGAGGAAGTTTGAGAACAGTGTTCAGGTTGTTATTTCCTCTGCACTTTGTATGTAAGCAGAGGCTTGGATATGCAATATTAAAGGAGAGTTCTGTAGATAAGTGGCATTATATGATTTTTTCTTAAAGTGCTTACATGCTATAGGAATAAAAAAATCCAGTTTTTATATGCAACTTGTGATGGCAACTTGGTCTCAAACATCCTGAAATCAAAAATCCAGGGCTAAAGTTTTCCTACATGATGAGGTCTTTGATGGTTCCTAAGGCACTTACTTCCACCTACTCAGTTGCCTTGTAGCTGTACTCAGTGCTTGGGCTCTGCATGGCAGCACGCTTCTCAGTTTTGTAAGGACAGGACCAACTCCTGTATTAGTAATCACTGCTGACTAGTTTATATGTTTTCATAGAACTACAACTGAGGCTGGCCAAAACAGCACCATTGCTGAGGCATGGGGCTTTTAGTAGATACTCCTTAAAATTTACGTCAGCTAAGAAGGAAACGTGGGATTTATCTTGTGGAAAAACTTCTCCAACTTTATTACTGCTGTTAGAATAGCAGATTACTGCAGCATTCTGCCTTGGAGGCATAACAAGTAAGTTATTTCAGCATAAAGTTCTTTCATGCGATTTTGGACTCTTCCCTCCTGAGCTATGTTGTCTGTTCCTTCCTTTCACTTTGTTCAGCATTTACTAAGTGACAGATGCAGTACAAAATTTACCCATTTATTAATTGCTATCCATAGGCCCAGGTCTTTTGCCATTTCCCTTACCTAAGGAGGAACTAGGTTTCTAAATATGTTTAAAAATATGGTCTCAGTCTCCATGGGAAATTCTTTAACACACTGCTTGTTTATATCCAGGTTTCAGGTGAACTAGCATTTCTAACACAGGCTGTTGAAAAAAAAAGCAGCAGAATAAAACAGATCTCTAAGCTCTCATATTAATTACAAAAGAAGCTCCAAAATTTCAAACTAAGAAGCCTTCTACAGTACCTTATTATCCTTATCCTCTTTCCCTCTAATTTTAGTCTATCTTTAAGAAAAGAAAAAAGAAAAGAATGATGACCCATAAACCAAAATTAACCTGTAATCAAAGACCTAACACTTTAACTAATGATAACTTCTAATTTTTTTACCTACTGAACATGCTCATTAACACAAACATGGTAACTTTAATAAGGAAAACAAATATTTGCACTGAGGGCCCAAGATCTGAATTCTTCTGGATTATAGTTGATGGAAACAGCTAAGGAAAAAGGTCAAGTTTCCTCCTTATCTGAGATGTTTTTCACAGTTGACTGGGTTGCTCATTCATCAGCTAGGCAAGACTCAAAGTCCTTTAAGAGATCGGACTGCTTCTTGATGTGAGGCTCACATATAAGCTCCTGATCAGTGAGCTGATTAAAGGAATTTCCAGAGCTGGCCCAGTCTGACTGATGGTGACTATTACAGCTGTAATGTGAGAGCTCTACTGAAAGGACAGCACAAAAGGATAAAAGCACGGTAAAGGAACCTGTCAGCGTTATGAAATATCAAAGCTCAAGCAAAAGTACAGTAGATTCTGAAAATAGATATGGGGAAGCCCTTTTCTACTGGTGATTTTAAGACCCACTTCAGGAAAGCCTGTAAGTGGTTGGTTTTTCTTTTAACATGTATTTTTCCTTTCATGTAAGGGTTGTATGACATTTTTTGGAGGCAGAACTCTCGGCTTGATTAGAACAACAACAATATAGAAGTACAGAAGCATTCAAAACTTGTGAAAATCTATCTGCTTTGCTATGAAGCTAAGCTTTGTGCTGGGGAATTAGAAAGGGATCAAATAAATATCTTGTTCTAGTGTCATTGGCCAAACCCAGTTAATGCTAATGTTAGTTGGAACAAATGTTTCTCTGTCTGCTTCCTGTAGCCAGGCAGGGCCACACAGAGTGTGAATTCTCAGCTAGTGGATAAGTTTGCCTTCAACTGGAAAATATTTCCCAGTCTCCAGTTAAAGTTACCTTGAAGATTTTTTTCTTTCTATCCCCATGAGCCTAAACTGGTTTGTTATGCTTTCACTTTATGACAAGAATCTTTTAAAATCCTGTAGCAAGGACAGCAACACCACTGAAGTGTCGTCTGCTGTCAGCAACTGTCCTGGTTGCACTGGGGATGTCACCGTTTGCACTGTGCACAGAGCAGGGAATGCTGAGTTACCAGGCTGTTTTTATTAGCCAAGTCTTCAAAAATGGTAAGGATGGAGCATCTCTGACCTCTCTGGGTAGCTATTTCTAGCAGGATACCACTGACCTGGTAAGAATTTTTTTCCTAATGCCCAACACAAATCTCCCACATCTCAGCATGATGCTGTTGCCTTGTTGCCTCTTGCTTTATCACCTGTCATTACTGTAACAAGTTTGGTTCTGCGATCCCTGGGGCTTAGTTTGAAGCATTTGTAGGTTGTTTTACATCCCTGAGAAGCATTTAAAAGCTACAGGTCAATGAACGTGAAGCATTTTTAAACAGCCTAAGTCGTATTCTTCTCTACTGATGGGGGAAAACATCAAGTTACAAAAAGCTCTTAACAGAACTTGAAAATCCAAGGTGTGGTGATTTAATATTTTTTTTTTTTACAACCTGAGGTTTTATGGCATTGTTTATACCAAACTAAAAGCTCAGCTTTCACAGAACTATCCCTCCTGCACCATCAAAAGCCCTTCAAGTAGAAAGCTGTATATGGGGACAGCTGTCTCATATAAGCAGACTTTAAAAAAATGCTCCAAACAGACTCTTGTCTCTTTGGTGGATGCAGTTACCAGATAAATGCAAAGAACTACATACTGCACAGCACAGGTGTGAGAAAGCTGATGTATCTCCTTACCTGCAAATTACAAGGGTCAGAGATTTAGAGAGAAGGGTTCACAGGTTTGAAAAAGTCATAGCAGGAAGAAGGAGATGGCAAATGATGCAGTTATGGGGATGGTCTGCTAAATTCAGCCAGGGATGAAAGCCAGTGACAGGTAAGTGACCTGTTGTCATGAGGAAAAACAAGGATACAGGGCTTTTAAATACCATTTACTCAGTAAGGTTGGAGCTGGGGTGTTTCCACAAACCATTCTGGTATGGTTTCTGAGAAGTATGTTTGGACAATTAGAGGACTCCAACAACTAGAACAATATTACTGAAGATGCTTCCCAGCAAAGCTCTTTAGGAAATATTAAATAAGTGTAAGACATTTTCCATCAATCTCCTGTCCCATCAGAAATTATCTTGCATGTGAACAAAGTTTCACATGCAAGATAATGCAGTGAGCAAGGCTGCATCTCCTGATGTATCCCTTTCCAGTGAAATAGCAAGGTGGAGAGCAATCCTGAGAGCTTCTGAAACCCCTTGCAACCGAGAACAAGCTGTGTCTTATTTTAGGAGTGTCCAATCATTACAGGGGCCATGTTCTTAAATTCACTCTCACCCTACTTTGAGGATTCAGTTCTTTGTACATACAGGCAGTGCAAAACACTGGTGTGTGTCTGTGTGTGTGCACATGGAGCTTCCCTGCACTGCTACAGCCTTAACCCTCCCCACCTGTGCAGGGTTTGTAGACCTGTGAGCAACCATTGTACCAACACAGCTACTACTGTAATGAAGAAGGACCCAAACAGATGTATCTCACTTAGTTTTGGCAAGAAAATACTCAAACCACACTTGAAACATCCTTTGTTTTGAGATGGTCCCTTCCCTTAACCCTCTACTGACTTTTCTGTGTCTGAGGACAGGTTTTGGGTTTTATGGAGTTAAGCAATTTGTTACCCTGATTCAGTGCTGAATTTAAGGGAGATGGAACTGACTTTGATGTGGGAGTAGAGATGGGACTGCTGGATTATTTCTGGTCTCACCTTTGTCGGAGAGGTGTCACCTTCAGAGATTGTCTCCTAAGCCAGAGCAAGAATGGTTTGTACTTTATGGCATGTGTGCAGTTTTCAGCCCGCCTGTTGTACCCAGGCCTTCCCAAAAAAACATTAAGGGATTTATCTTGGAAGACGGTGAGGGGGGAATCATAGATTGCTTCATTTAGGAGGAGAGTTATTGTTATGGCCCTGAAAGAGAAAAAATGTTGGCAAGATCTTCATAGAAACCCTCCTTTTCTTTTCCTCCTTGCCTTCCTCTTCTTACCCTGAAAAAGCTACTGTTAAATGACATGCATGTAAAAATTAAACTGTCCCCCAATAAAGATGTCTTTGCTTAAAGGACAACAACACAAGTCAGTGTAACCTATGGGCTATTTGCTGCCCTTTTTGTGGACAGTAGGTCATGCTGGGCTTTGCTTGCAGCCAGAGCTAAACATCCTGGGGACTGCCTGGGGTGAAGGAAAGAAGCCTTGCCAGTGATGCTGCTAGCAGTCAGGAGGGTGTCTTCTTGCCCAAAGCATGGGGTCATAAGCATTTAACAAGAAATTAATGTTTAACAAGAATGGTGGTAAAACATTTCTCTGGCTTGGGATGTTACACTGATTTTTAATTTTATTTTTGTTTTGTGTCTACCAAGAAAAAAATTCTAGCCAGGGTCCTCCTACCAGACTGCAGGCGTGGAAACAGTGACAGAGCAAAATATACAACTACTGCAGGTGGTTGGTATAAACACATCAGGGACCATTGTCCAGGGCTACACCTTACTTACCTTTGTTTTCTTTCCTGGCTGGTAATCAGATGACTGCTGTTTGCCAACTGTAATGGAGAGCCTGAGAGCAGACATGCACCTTCCAAGACTTTTGCCAACCACAGTGGACATGGTGTTTGATTGATGCTGCTAACTGCATTTTTTTCCATAAGGTGAGTGCTCACAGGGCGGATATAAAGCAGCTGTTTGCCCTGGTGCTGTTCAGAGCCCACCAGGTTGCTGTATTGTGCTCACCCCGAATTTATTAAAATGATCCTTGCCAAGGCGTCTGTCCCACTGCTCCACATGCAGACAGGTAGAGATTCATATGGCTCTGGGATGGGGCAGAGGTGGTTGCCATGAGTCAGGAAGCTCCCTGGCCTTATGGGAAAAGTGGATGTACACAGTGACAGAGCATCCACCACGTGCCTGCCATTTTGTCACTGAAATCACACAGTGAAACTTGCCTATGAAAGAGTAAATATTCCTCCAAAGCTGCTCCAGTGCTGTGCTGTGTTGGATCAGGCTGGGGGTGCTGTGCTGTTTTGTCATTCTGAATCAGGATGGTAGGGTTTGAAGGCACTTCTCCATTGCAAAAGTACACAAAGTGGGGCTAAAACTTTAAGTCTACATATAAATACCTTGGATAGGGCTATCTCAAATTGTAATGCTCTTTCTCCCCCTTTTTAATTTTAATGCATGTTGAACAAATATACATCTGTAGCCACTGCAGTAGATGTGAAGAACACAAGGTTACCCATAAAACACAGGTACATACCTTTCAGTTGCACTAAATAGCTCTTTTTTTATAGGTGAGCATATTATAGACTATAGAATTCATTGTGGCCTATTTATTATCCATAATTACCCCTCCAATAATTTAATTACAATCCTAAAGTAATAGTGAATTTGCCCACCTCTCTTCATAACAGTAGAACATAACTGATGTAATCAGGTAACGTGTCCTTGGTGGATGGGTAATCCGTGCTGTGTGTTCAGAAGGCACAGCACTGGTCAGGCTGCTGGCTCACAGATGTGGCTGTACAAGAGACAAGTGCCAGACTGGTGCTGGCTTCCCTCTGCTCGGTGTGCAGGACCTCAGAAACCTGCAAAACAAATGCCCTCAGCAATGCCCAGTCCGTACACCTTGGCAATTTCCACTCCAGCTTCTCATTTGCTGCAGGTAGCAGTTGGAAAGAGAGTTGTGTGCAACTCTGTCAAGGTTTGAAGTGAAGGTCTTCTGAGATGAGTCCTCCTTGCTGGAGGTACTGAAAGTGCCTCTGACCTGGCATCCAGATGGTCTTGCTTTCTGCCAAGTGAATTTCAGAGCTCCTGATATTTCTCCTTTCTTTTCCACACCACTCGCTTGGTCTTCCTCACTTTAACAGTTTACCTACTCATAATTTTTTTTTGCCAAGGCAGCATTTGCTGCCTGATCCCGTCCAGTAACACCTCTTACCAGTGAGAAGCCAGCTATTTTCCCTCCCCATGCTCCAGCTTTCCTGACCACTCCTCAGTGAATCACTCTGGCATTTAAACTTTTTTCAAACACCTCTGCTCCAAGTCTTTCACACCAGAGGACAATTTTTCCTCCATTGCTTTGTGTCATTTAAACTGTGCCAGAACTTTTGCAATAACACTCACAAGAACACTCCTGCTGTCCAGAGCACCAGTTTTTGACTGCCAGGTTTCAAGTAATTTCAGGTCGAGTAGTAGCACCATTAAAACAAAACAAAACAAAACTAAACAAAACTAAACAAACAACCCCCCCCTAAAACAATGCTGCTTGAAAATATTGATTTGTACATTATCCTTGTCAGCAACGTGTATATCATTAGACCTGACTTTCTCATCTTAGCCTCCCTTTATTTTAAAAACTCTAATTTTTGTCCATACGCTTTTAAGATAACAAATATAATCTTATTAATAAAACAGTATTTCAAGGCTATATGTATCATAGTCTACAGCAGCTTTTTGTCTAAGCATCAGAAAAGAAGAAACTTCTTAAGAATCTCTATTTTAATTTTCAAAAAGACATGATAAAATTCTTGTAATCCCAGCTTTCATTTCAGGCGTGAAGCAGGAACCGGATGACACACCTAATCCAACGTGCAGACAGAGAGCAGACAGCCCACACGGCCACCCAGTCCCTCCTCGAGGATAAGAGTTGCCTTTGAAAGGCTCCATTGTTCTCACTGCAGCATCCCACGTGTCGTAACTGCAACTGCAATGCAAAGCAACGCAAAGGTAACCACGGGCACAAACGCACAACACAGCAACTGTGCTGCCAGGCAACATCTTTATTACAAAGGGGAAGTATGATGAAGAAAAAGCCTGTTTCATCTTTACACTATTTCTTCAGTTTAACAGTTTTTTTTTTCCCCCTATAAAATCTGCTTCAATCTCGGTTACAGATCATTCATCTTGCATTCCAAATCCAAGGTTCTTCAGCCTTAAGAAGGTTGTGCGGGCTTTCAGCTCGTACACATGCCCCATGTCCAGAATTTTGAGTTAAAACTCAAGTGTGCTCATGTATCTGGAGGCATAGTGTGCGTTCCAGGCAGAGTTCAACAGTGATACTACAACATTACTGATTTATTTAGTTGTTATTCCAAGCCAAACACAGCTATTCTGGCTGGGGCCCATTGTCTTATGACCTTCAGGGGCTTCAGAAAGTTTCTGAACTTTCTGAAAGATTTTACTCTCCTTGGCAGCAGCTAAAAAAGCCCCTTTCACTCTTTATTATTTTTTCTGTGCTTGCCCAGACTTGGCTATTTCAATTTTTGGTGAAAGCACAATAAGACATATTTTTGACGGTCAAATAATTAAATTGCTCCAGAACTGGGCAAGACCTCTAATCTCTTACTTAAGTAACAGGAGGTCCAAGATGTCTAAGTATAATCAAGGCAGTAGTGGTGTCCTTGTGAACCCCAGATATCAAGAGTAGACTGGAGACTTTTGAGGCCCTCACCTTTCAAGGTGTGAGTGGTGGCAGTTTGACTCACAGTCTGCTGGATGATTACAGCTTAAGAGACTGCAAAAGGCAGGCCTAGGTAAGAGAGGGCCTTGTGCAATTTCAGAGGCAATATGTGGTGAGCATGGAAAAAAGAGCATGGAGATGAGCACTGTATTTGGAACTGGTGTTGTCACTGTTCCCCTTCGTGGCCATGGTGCTGCCTGCTCTGTGACCAAGGGTATGGGCATGTTCAGAAGCCCCCGATGCCTTGGGGGTGTTTGCAGTATTGGCTCTAAATTGTAGCTGCTGAGGACATGCCTGCTTCCTCTTTATATCTGTGGATATTTAGGCTGGACTGATGACTAAGAAAAATAAGATGGAAATAAGGGAATGGGAGATTAGGCATAATAACTGAAAAATTGTTGAACAAATATTAAGTTCCTAAACTTGAATTATTTACAGTCACATTGGATGCAGCTGAAGAAAGGATAAAAGCAAACTCTAATTTCTGATCCTGAGCTTACAATACCTTAATGTGTATATTACAGTGCTTTTAGCTCTGAACATGTGAAATAAGATAAAATTAGTTTTTTTTTCTCCTTCATATGCAAACCTATTAAAATATCCAAAGGATGACTATAGAGAATGGCAAAACCCTGATCTGTGCATACTGCCTGCACTAAAGCCCTTTCTGTCTTTGGTATATTTGAGCAAATCTCCCTGCTGCGTTTTCAGTGGGCAGATTCTGTGCAACATCTAAAACAATATGCCAGGTGTAACTCACATGGTTGTACAACACCTGATTCTTCAGGACTTCTCCTGGGTGCACTGTGATGTTGAGCTCAAACATGCATTTCCTTCTGTTGATTTCTGCTACTGTTTCGAGACCTTTGTATCGTATCAGATGATGCCTCAAGGTCATGTTATCTTCCCTATGGGATGGGTCTGGAGTATGAGTCAGGAATGTAAACTGAGATGTTAATCAGTAGCGATTAAAGCAAAAGAATGGAAGAGCAGCTGCTGTAGTTGAAATAACTTAGGAAACATCAGTATCAACACTTTGCATGGTTTGTGCATGATTCACTGTGTGACTGTGCTCATCAGGCTGTCTCATGAACCCTCCCCCAGGAGAGCTGTGAAGTGATTCTGTCGGGCTTTTTGTTCCTGAAACCTAAAGGTGGGAAAAGGTTAATGCTTCTGGCAATGCTTCTGGAACCTAAGGGCTAAGCCTGGTAAAAAGCAAACAGGCAGCCTGCCTACCATCAGCTTTAATGGATTGCCTTCTGAGGATGAGCTTCCAGGCTAAGCAGTGGCCAGTGAAAGAGTTGGGGTTCTTGTATCGTGGCTTATGATGATGCCACTTCATCTCACCTGCAGTCTTCTGTGGGCCCAGAAGGGAAGACTGAACCTTTCTTACAAGATAGCATGTTCCTACTCAAAAGGAAAACCTCACAAAAAGAGCCAAGTAACCTAAAACCTCTGTTCATGTATAATATAATGCAATATTTTACATAGTTTAATTCTACTTAGGAAGGGAGAGAGAAGAAAAAGCAGTAATATTTAGATGCAATGACAGTAGGAAAAAGGTAGGAGGATGAAATGAGGAAAGGAATAACTAATTCTCTGGCAATGAATTAATGTCTATATTCTCTAGTATCTACTACCAAATTATCCATCCTGTTTAAGGATTTCTACTAAAACAATTCAGTGAAAGATGGTTGTACTGGGTTGTGGTTAAGACACAAGACAAGAGGACCTGGGGTCAATTCCTTATTAAGCCAAAGACACTTTGGGCACTGCTCAGTATGTTTAAATTCAAGGTTTCTCAGGAAAAGAGAAAGTGGGAATGCTCTATTTCTCAAGTCCGAGACTATGGTGAGAATGATTCTAACTATTTTTGAGATCTTCAGTGGCCCATGATGAAGTTTACTGGCAAATACCAATTAAAGAGAGGTGAAAACAGAAGATGCTGGGTGGTTTGACAGATCAGCAACACTGGACAAAGAAAGCCATAACATATCTTGAAAGTAAAAACAAATTATTTGCAGGAGCACTCTGATGCCAGCGGGAGCATTACACAGCTTGTCTTCAGTAACACTGTCCCGCTGTAGAAAAGTCTAAGTCTCCAAACACAGATTTAATTTAAAAATGAATTTGCCCTTTTAAAGGAAGGGCTAAGGCTTGAAAATACATTTGCTGCATCCCAGCAAGTAGGTTCACTAATAACAGAAAAACCAAAGACAGATTTTTTGCATTAGAGAGAGCACTTTATTATTTCTCCGACTAACATGCTTTGTTTTCTTTGGAGACCTGCTGAAGTGTTTTTGATTGCATACAAGTAGGAGATCAGTTGTAATAAGGCGTGTCTCTGTTTCTCATGTTGTTGCCCGGTCTGAGATACTTTGTAACTTTGGAACTTGCTTTGATTTTAAAGGGACACTATCATAGAATCAGAGAATCATTTAGGTTGAAAAAGACCTTTAAAATTACTGAATCAATAGAAACAACCCAAAAAGTTTGCATTCCTTTCATAAGGACATCTTACTGGGAGATAGTCATACTAAACAGGGTATTTAAAAGTACCCGGCATTGTTTGTTTTGTTTCTTTTAAATACCTTGTGAGTTTCACAGAACTAAACCAGTGCTTGAGTATTTCTAAAAACAGCTTTCCTGATCTTTAGACTGCAATTCTTCATTCCCATGCTACTCTGTATTCAGGTTTACTCTTTGTATATTAATTTTGCCTACCACTTCTTTCTGGGCAGTAAAAGTAGACTTGTCCAGGTTTCCTGGTGTTTATTCAGTTGTGGCACATGCAATGTTACTTGGGTTAACAAGTTAGAAGAAAAACTTAGATTTTAATTGCCTGTTTTCTATCATATTTTAAAAAGTTATAAAAACAATTTCCTCAACATGAGATGCTCTAAGTTCCCTTCCCCTGTGTTGTTTTTGGACCTGTAGTATTTTGAATATGACCTCTTAAAAAAAAACAATAGTATTTTTAAAACCTCCTTCTGGAATGCATTTGATTTGAGTTATTCAAAGCAAATGTGGAGGACTAACAGACCTATGAAAATGATCTGTGATGGGAAAACAGGGTTGTTTGCTTACCTCCCCAGGGCACATTCAGTTCTGGGTGTACGTGTGGGACTTTCTGGGAATCCTCTGAGAACAATGTGCATCTACCAGCAGAATTCAGGTCCCTGATATCCAGAAAGACATTTGGACACAACGCAACGTCACAGTCTATTGTCTTAGTTTCTGGTAGGAGCTAGACCTTTAGCCAGGAGTGTTGAAATGAAGAGGCCTGATGGCCTCCTCTGCATCAAAGGATTGCACATCTCCTTCTGGACAAGAACAGCTGTAATAGCTCCTATGCCAGCAGTTGGGAATGAGGGCACAGGACGGGCTCTGTTCAAGCAGCAAGGCTTAAAAATACGTATGAGAAAATCTTCATTGCCATAAAGGTAGTTCACCTCCCCTGATTTCAGAAGAGGAATGCCAGATAATGTCAGCTGATAACCCAATCCCCATCCTATCATATATTTATATATTAATTTCCTGTTGGTTTAATGGACAATTGAACTACTGGGGTTTTTTTGAGGAAAAAATCTGACTTATTGAAATCACAAATGAGGGTTTTTTTAGTGCTTCTTTACCCTCTCTGAGCATCATATCATGGTAACAGGTTGTAGGTGCTTAGGATTTTTTTCCTCCAGTTGCCTATTCCCACATGTGCAGACATAGTCCTAGTTATCACATTGCATGTAACTGCTGTACGGAGGATGATTATTTCATGTAAGAGAATATGGAGCAGGATCAGCATTCCTTAAGCAGCACAGAGCCTAACCTCTTGTGTGTGTGTCTATTACTTCAAAAACAAAGGCAAGATTCCACTCCCTTCACTATATATAATCAAAAGAATTATTTTGATATAGCAATTTTTTTAAAATAATCACTGAATCACCCGCAAATAACTTCTCCACCAACTAGTAAAGAATGATGGGCCCAAATTAAGCCTAAAGTTTCTGAAACGCAGTGTCTTAAACCTAGTGATTCTAGTCAAAACCCCTTCTGGACAAAATTGCAAGAGCCACGTGAGGGAGGATGAGAGGAGAAAGAGATGATAAGATCTATGTAAAATCAGTTTTGTTGCTGACGAAATCTCAAATGAAAGGGGCTTAAGAACCAGTGAACCCATGAATACAAGCAATACAAAAATAATAATTTTAACTTCATTGGTGCTCTTATAATGCAGGCAGCGAAAGAGCTTCTTGTGCATACTCATGGAGTCTGGAGATTCTTATGTAGCTTGTGGGAAAAATAAGAGGGTGAAAGACTACTAAGTCCTGAGCAGTGCACTTGATGCTTATCCACTGTAGAAAACTATTTGTATAAAACAGTCTGAAAAGAATTTGCTGCCGATCAGCATTTCAAACTTCTCTGCATAGATCAAAGGCAGTCATCTGGAGCTCTGACTAGTGGTAAACCTGGATGAAAGTTCACCTCAGACATCCTGAAGAATCCATCTTTGGTTATTCTTATATTGATATATACAGTGACAACAAGGTGATTAGGACTAAAAACTCCAAAAAGCTACTCTCCGGTCACTCGAGTCTTTATATAAAATCACAATATCTTTTTTTCTGAGATACTTCCTGGTTCACAATGGCAACACCAACCATGTGAAGATAGTTATGTTAACTGATGTATGATCTTGTCTGTCTTCAGTGGTATGTTCTGATTCAATCTCTCAGTGAGTTATAGGCTTTTGTGGTCCGGGTGTTGATGAAATCCGCCTTCTTAAAGTCAGCCTTTGGAATGAAAGAAACAGAATAATACATTATCTTCAGTGCTGATTCTGCAAGGAAAGGGTGGGTTCAGCTGTCTAAAAGCTAGATATGGAGCCATGGTAGGGGTCTAGGCAGAGTCCTCTACAGTCACAGAGACAGTGACATCTCCATTTAGACAAGTGAGATGAATAATTGGAGTTGCTTAACTCTCTCCACTGACTGTACCAGGAGCCTGTTCTTCTAGCTCAGCTCTGCAGACTCTGAGCTCTCAGGTGACTAATGCCAGCTGAGATTAACATTATCAGAACAAACAGTAAAGGGCAATGCCAAAATTACTCAGGACTTTATCCATCCCATTGGATCAAGTAATTTCTGTTGCTTATTAGCCTGACCTGTCAAAAATATCTAGGCATTAGGTGGTCTGCAGTTTTCAGTGCAATACCTGGTGTCTCTAGAGGATCTGATTTGCACAGGAACAACAAGTAATCTGAGTTTTGAAACTCAGATCTGACAAATGTGTCTTATAGGCATACCTAAACTACCAGTGACTTCAGAAAATTCATACCATATTGCTGTACAGTAAAATCAGGAATGTAGTTTTAAAAAACCAGGGACAACAAAATGTAGTTAAGAATTTATATGGGTACAGTACCCTCATTCTTGAGCACAGATTTCTGGCTTGTGGGGAGGTAAACTGCTGAGTGTGACGCAACACCGTTAAAGCATATCATGCTAAGTAACTTTCTTAGAGCAAATTTCAACAGAAAATCTACAAAAAGAAACAGCCAACTAATAAATGCTGAAGGCTACCTTGAGAACATGGAATAGTTTTAGGTTACAGGGAATTTTAGGTGACAATTATGAACAGCAAACTAACAAGGATTGAAAACAGTTTGAAATGCAGGGTGAAGGTAGGTAGGTTGAATTCAATCAGCTGTGTACTGAAAAAGTGGTCACAGAGCTTCAGGGGAAAGAAAAAAAAAAAGGAAACTGGTCTGTTGTCTGACTCATGCTGGTCATTTCTTGTTTGATTTTGACTATGGCAGTAAATATTTGCCAACACCTTTCCCAGGCCCTAGTTTTCTGCCTACATGTGGGCTACCAGATCACACAAATAAGAAGAATAAAACTGCTCTGGTTTCAAAGCAGGAAGCTGCCTCGCCCTGCCTTTGCTTTTGCTGGCACTTTACACCCTCTGTGCCAGGTTGGTTCAGTCAGTGGTCGATGGTGACCTACTATGCATCACTTCTCACCGTCTGACACTTCTGACAGGCAGCAGCAACAGTTTTCATAAACTTTGGCAGTGGATTTAAAACCACACAGGGAGGGAACGTGAATGCAGATGAGCAAAAATTAAGGCCATGTATTACTCAGGCAGCATAAGTAATAGTAAAACCAAATTCAGAGACCACTTGAAATCCTATTGATTCTTAAATGTGTGGAATTGCTAAGGGCCCCAGAGGACAAATGAGAGAGTTCTAGGTCCGAAAGCACAGACTATGTGTTGTTGTTCTAACCTGGATCTTACCTTTTTGTAAGCGTTGTGGAGATCAGTATGTGACCACAGGGAGTAGAGGAGGACTGAAGCAGCCCTACTAGCTTTGCTGAACATGTTACTGCAATTTTGCAAAAAGAATGATAAAACATATTTCATATTTCAATTTCCATGTCATAATCACAGTGCATGTACAGACTTCAACAAATGTAACCTTGTAGCATTTGTCCTGTCTCTCTTTGCTCCTAAATGCTGCTTTCCTAGTCTTTAGGTATAGTAGCATGTTTCATGCCATCCTGATTACTGAAACAAATGAAAGTACTTTGTAGGCTACATTTTAGAGCAGCCATCACACTATTAATTTTCAGTTGAGGAAAATACACTCAGCATAACAAGCATTTGAAAGAATCTTTCCAGTAGGTAAAATCTCTGGTTAGTTAAACAGGATTTAAACTACCTGGGGCCTCATGAAGCCTCCTTTATTGAGATTAATTTCCTCTTTCATTTTGTAAAGAGAGAGGAAGGCAAACAGCATCATTATTCATATTCTTAAGCATTAATTATCTTTTGAGTAAATATTGATTGCATATGATTACCTATTAAAGAATGATTAAATTTTGAATCTATTCTCTAAAATGCTACTTTATAAATTATTTTTAAGTACAGGTCTATAAGTTTTATAAAATGTATCCCTGCACTTCACTCTGAAGTTTATCAGGACTGTGTTACAATCAACGGGAAAGACAGAAACTTTTTGGGTATAGATAAGATCTGATGGTCAGTCACTATATGTACCAGAACACAGATAATGTTGTGCAGTTATCTTCTGAGGAGTTACTTAAAATTCTGGAACATGGTCAATTTAGCTGAGGATGGAACAGATGCAAGAGATGTTTCTGTATCTCCCAACCTGTGCAATTCTATTCACATCGCTTGTTTAAGCTGTCCTCTACCTTGAGACGAAGTGTTTTTTCTCCCCAAGAGGCAGAGAGGTTGCAGCTTCTTTCTTGCCCAGGAAAAGAAGGAAAAGGGTAAGATTTCTCGACCACCTTACCTGTCATTCATGCTGATGGCAATAATCTTTGGCAGCCCATCAGCACTCAGGAGAAGCCGTGCATTGTGTGAGCTGCTCTGCGTCAGATTGTACAAGGTGTAGCAGATGGACGCTGTTGTTTCACAGGCAATGTCAGACCCTGGGACAGACTCGGAAAGTACTGCGACCAAATCAGGCAAAACTTCTCTAGCTACAGGTTGGAAGAGAGACAAGCAATTCCATTACCAACAGGTGCAGGTTTATGTAGGGGTCCTACCTTTTTCCTGCCATTCTCAGCTAGCAGGGTGTTGTGTGCTCCCTCAACAGTCATGGTTTTGTTACCTGCATTACATCCCCACAACTTGGGTTAAGCTGCATCCACACCAACTCAGACACTATGCAATTTACCTCATACACAATACATTAACACCTCATGTGCTGTAGTGAGGTCACCAGGCATGTGCCAGCAGCAGGCTGCCCCTTCCCAGGGAACCCTCTGTGTCCCAGAGGTAATCAGGGGTATAGCGATGCACAGCAAACTGAGAAAGGGTGACTGCAGCACAACTTTCTGAACCAGTGTGTAAGCTGTTTATTTAAGAATGACATCATATTCTGAAGTCCATCCCTACTAAAGAAACACCTCATCACTTTGACCAGACTGTTCATTCCTTCAGATGGGTGACAAGGTTCATGTATCAGGCAAAGCAATTATGTCAGAGATGATAGTCCATATTTTTCTCCATTAGTAAATCAAAAAAGGCAATTTTTAGAAAGCTTGATCAATTTAGACACATATCTAGAAAACAGTATGGCTTTCCAAATGTGCTTTGAACAAAGTTCTTTTAGGAATTTGACCTGAATTCACATATGTTTTCAGTCAATCACAAAGAATACATTTTCATGGAGAAAAGGTTCGCCTGAAATTCCCCCAGTTGTCTCTTCTATAGGTGAAGTAAGAAAATGACTGTGACTGTGCAAGATGAAGCATCTGTCTCCAAAGCCTTGTGCTATTCTATCTTTCCCACACTCTTTCATAAATTATTTTTTCTGATGAAATCTCAGCTTCTCGTCAGTTTAATTTCTATTCTGTCTGGGAGATTCACTACTTGTAATTTTTAACACCATATGGATTATCCCTTCGAAATCAGCTCAACAACATGTTATAATATTTTCATTAATAGAGAATGTTCTCTAAGGATTAAACAGTGCCCAGGAGACTGTTCTACAGAATTCTGGAGGTTAATCTGCCCCATGAACCATCTGTATGCCTGTAATTTCCCCTTTTTCCTTTGGTGGGAACACAGAAGAAGACAACAATTATGTGAATTCATTTTGTCCTACCGGTAGGAAAAAATTTCAAATACGCATTAAATTGAAATGAGAATACTCAGAATAGAAACGGCTTCTATTTAGAAATAAGATCCTTTAAAAAGACTGAATTATTTTTTCTATAGCATCTTCTAGCTTCCATTCTGACAAACATTTTGCGGGAAAACTGTGTGAGCTGCAAGCTTCCAAAGTTTTGTGTCTAAATAGAAGGAAATATGACCTTTGCTAGAAGAATTAGAGATGCACTGTGATTTCTAGCAAAGCATTACATAGCTGTGGCAGCACAGAAGCTGGCACTCACCTTCCTTTACCCTATTTTAAGCTGAAGAAAAACTCCCTCTCCAAATCTGCACAGATTTTACTTCCATTATGTATTTTTAAAAATAGCACCAATGGAAGTACCTGACGAGGAATACGCAATATAGAGAAAACTTGAGGTTAAAGTCCTCCTTAGGCAAAACTCTTTATTTTAAACCCCGTAAAATGGCTGCAAGTATCTGGCGTAAAGATCTACTCAACTCACACGGATCAGGTTTTTTTTTTTTGGCATTTCTTTTTTTTTTTTTTAAGGAAGGAAACTGGAAGGTAAAGAGAGCAGAGAGCGCCCAAGAGACAACGCCAGTCTTTGCTCACCTATATCGTTTTGCAGAGAGGTGTTGCGAGACAAGTTCCTGAGCAGTGACACTGCTGTCTTCTTTACTGCAGGGTGACTTACATGCAGCATAGTTCGGATGCTTGGAAGGCCATTTGCCTTTTGAACAACAGTCCGGGCCACCGCAAACGGCATCTGTTAAAGGGCACGTGGCAATACTGTGTCATTACCGTGAATGTACGGCCACATAAAAACCCACACGCAGAGGGTTCTCTACATCACGTTAAGCACGCTTAAAATAGTTTAAATTCAGAGCTACGTATCAGCTGCAATGGAAAAGGAAAGTTTTGAGCCCTCTTTCTCCCATGTGCTCTTTGGCCAGTTCCTCAGAGTCATTATCTTCTTCACAAAAGTGATCTGCTGTTGTGTCAGAGCCTTCCGCTCCCCACGGGAGTACGTTCCACAACATGACTTTTTCGGTGCTTTTAACATCTGCTCATCCCTCCCACTGTGCAATGAATTAGCAAATTCCACACATGGAGATGTGCACAGAGTGAGAAGAAGCAGGGCCCGTGTTTGCCAAGCAAGAAAACACTACAAAGCTGGTTGTGACTTTCCCTTCAATGTTCTTCAATTTCCTTGAAGACGTCAGTGAGACAGCGTTGTTTGAGCTCAGGGCAGTGGGCATGTTGCACTGCAGCCCTGAACTCTATTCGTTCACACTAAGAACTAAATGATCAGAAAAATATAATGCTGACTTACAGGTCCGGTGCCAGCTGTGAGGTTCTGAAGAGCTCCCAGAGATGCTTCCTGGGTGTAGTTTCTGGTGCTCTTCGCTATTAAGGAGAGATATATCCTAATCAGTGTAGAATGCCAGAGCGATTCAACACCTTTGGGATTGCTCTTTTCCTCAGGTAGAGGGGTGTCCTGGTGCTTCTAAACATGTAAACAGATCAAGCCTTTAAAAACAGTGATCTTATATGACTTAATGCATCACAAGCTAAACTAGCCATTTTGTAACTCTCTATGACCAAGTTATTTGCAGATTGTCAAGTTGTGAGCTCATATAATAATGTGTAAAATTTCAGTATTTAATGATACTGGCCACTCAATCAAAATAAAAGGAGACAGGTATGGGGGAAGCAACTCTCTCAGCAACTGATGTTAGGGGTTGAGACCAAGGAGAAACAGAAATGGACAGCTTGTTGTACTGTGGGTGGAGCAGGAGAAGGCACAACACACTCCAGCAAAACCAAGAGGTGGGGAAGGGTTATCAATCTTTTTTATGTTGCTTTTGCCATCCCCTAGTACTGTTTTCCCTCCAACTATTCCCAGTTGTCAGAATATTAGTGATCTGTACCACATGGCATTGAAAAGAAGAGGTCCTGAGATAGCCCAAACCCCAGCAAGTCATGGAAGTGGCAAGTCATTCTGTGCTGGTTTCACTGGCGAAAAAACCATCACAACACCCACTCACTGGGAGGGCACTTGCACAATTGCTGTACATGGCACAGATACGACTTAGATCCACCAGAGGGGATGAAACCGAGTGGCAGTATTCCTCAGCTAATGGAACAGTGTTTTTTATATGTCAGTGTCACCAGCAGCAGCTGGAAGAGATAATTGGTGTCAAGTAGGACTATCAATAAATTTGCATTTTTGGGGCAAGTAAGTGTCATGCTATTGGACACATCAATAACAGACTGTTAGGTAGATTACAGTGTTATTCTCCAGAGGTTACTACAACTGATTAACCAAATGAGATGTAACTAAACATGCACTTTACCTCTTTTACTTTTCTGCTCCGTGTTCCAAAACAGCCTGGTGTTTTATCATTGCTAGAAATATTTCTTCTTTGCATATATATGCTCTGGGCATAGCTCTCAGGGAGCTCTATCTCTAGCTGGTAGGAAAGATTGTGAAGAATGCACACACAGTTTTCTGTAGCCTAAAATAACAAAAGAACAGAAATTGAAAGATTTGGCATGCATTGAAGGGACATGTATAGACATGGGAAGAGCTTTCGTTTTTGGATCTTCAACAACTAACTGCAGAGCTTCTAATGCCTTATGGAAGAGCTGGGCTTCATGCCAGTGATCCACAAGACTGCATTTACGCTGATAAATTAAACATGCCCTGGGATGTTCCCGAGCACTGAGGCCAGCTGGCACACAGGGCTTGCATTCAGAGTGGGGTGCATGCCTGCTGGAAATGGTCCTGGGACATTATAATTCCTGAATTGTGCCTGGGAAGTGTTTGGGCGAGTGCTATTTGACACAGACCAGAAGTGTACCAAGAAATGTTTAAGAGCTTAAGAGTAAAGATGATCATGTACAAACCCTGCTGTAGCATCAGCAAAAGGAGAGCTTTGTATCTTTCCCAAGGAGGAAGTTTTTTTTTCTGTGGTGGAATGTCTTTTTAAATAAGATGTTCCTTTCTGAACACAGCTAAGGTCAGGTATACAATTTCTGAGTGATGAGTCTATGGCAAATGGCTTTATTACCAGCTCCTCCTTTTTTGAAAGTAAAAAAGGAATAAGTGGTTTTAAGACAGAATGCAACAAGGAGCTATTGGCACAAGTGTAATGTGCTGGATTCTCCCTGAAGCTAATGGCACTAAATACAAGTTGATGCTCAAGTAACTAATCCTAGAATAGAGCTGTAAATGTGCAGTAATTACCACTACATGGCACAAGTTACAGCAGGCACACTAGAAGTGCCTCGCAGGCTTCAGATAACTTTGTCATAAGTGAAGGTTGGTCTTCTCACCCAACTTCACCCAGCTAAAAGACAAGCATCTAGTCTAGGCTGTGTTCAGGATTCATCTGCAGTCAGCAGTGGGAGGAAGAGAATGAGATAAACTGGTGTCTGGAGGTGCCCGTGTCCCTGTAGTTACTGGCTTAGGTGGCAAGTATAACTTCTAAAAAACACTTAGGAAAATTAATTCCATTCTAAATGATGCAAGCTCCTTAATTACACTGCCACCCAAAGGGATTTAGGTTCTTCATTTCCTAAGGGGTATTTAGCATTAAATATACAGGTGAGTAACCAGATTAATTTTTTAAGCTTCTAGCGAGGTAGCTCCCTGAGGCAACTGAAAAGGTAACATCTGACTCTTTTGTGCCTTAGTATCTCTGACAGCTGTGACTTTATCTCACTTTTTAAAAAAAGACAGAATTTTCTACCTTTCTCTCTGATGATTCCAAAAATGCTTTCCCAGTGCTAAGGTACTATTCTTTTAGATAGCAGGATAAAAATACTTCAAAAAGCTTCTTACTGGACTTTCACCTTTGGTGGCAATTTTAAAAGCCCTGGAAACAAGTTTGGCAGTTACATCACAACAATTTCTGAACACTGGTTTCTAAACAACAACAACAAATAATCACTTAGCAATTTCCCCCAGGAAAACACTTTTTATCTCGAAGAGTACCTTGTCATTAGGTTCATGGTCTGCAATAGCTCCTTGGATATAATACACAAGAGAATCAATCAAGCCATTACATTCTCTCATCTTTTTCCTTCCTTCTGGGCCAGCAGAGCTCATGTTTCTGTGCAGGAAGGAATATGTTGGAGAGAAGAGATTTAGTCAAAGATATTTTTTTGTGCTACTCTGACAAACTTTTCCAGCTAAATCTTAAAATCACTGAAATTAAGGTTGACTGCTTCCTTTCTTCAGGGCTGTAAGACAATCTGAGCCTCTTCTAAATAAAACTTTCACTTCAGCATACTCCCAGACAAAAGCAAACACTCCAGGAAAACAAACCATGTGTTTGGATAGATAAGGTAAGATCTGACTCCAGTTTTCATCTCAAAGTTGAGTTAAATCTTTTTAAACAAACCTGAACAAAAAAACCCGGACTTTTTTTCATTATTCCATTTTAAGTTATATTTTTAATATTTAGGATGGTGCCTATGTCAAAATAACAGAAGAACAATAGCTGTAAAAATTTCCATGCCCACAAATGTCCTTTAGCAATTTACCTACACCAAACCGGTTCCTGATCCAAGATAACTCATCAACAGGCACTTGTTCTGAGAGTTTTAGCAACATCTCTACATTAACATGAGAAGAAAACCGATGTCACTTAGAGGGCTACATTCACATGGCAGTTCAGGTGCGTGTGGAAATTCTCCAGGGGGAAATGCTATTGGGTAGGAGGGGATTTGAATGCAGCCAGACTGGTAGGCTGGAGCAGCAGCCTGGCCCCACTGCTGGGCAAGAGGCTGCGGGGATGAATGGTGAGGCGGCTGCCAGAGCAGCAGTGGGAGACAGGGAAGAGGAGAAAGCTGTACTGTGCTCAGCTGATTCCCAGCTTCCCAGAGAAGCTGCTGGCATCTAAGCAGGTAAAAGCTGAAGCCAGTAGAAGCTTCTCAGTCTGAGAGGGAAATGTGAGATGCCTTCTGCAGATGCCTCATGCTGTTCTTCTGCAGCGGCTCAGACACTGCTCTGCAGGTTTTCTGCCTCCTCCACACCCAAAAGAAGGCACTGTTTGCCTGGCTTTCAAGCAACAGTCTCTGTGCTTTGTAGTAACCCAAGTGCACCTTGAAAATGAATTACAAAAGTGATTTAAAAACTCTTGAAAACCCAAACACACACTTGCTGCTTGAAGCTTGGCTCTAAATAAGATACTGATTTCCAGGGAAGTAACAACACATTCTGTTGTGTAATTACTTTTACAACTCAACAAGGTCTGAATTATGGAATGCTGGAATTATAAACCTAGGCCTCATTATTTTGGACTCCTGCAGCTCTGCTGGCCAAAAGACTGCACATTCCAGCTTCTTTGTTTGAAATAGCATTAAATACAACCCAACCTTAGCATCCATCAAAACCGGAGAGGGACATGTTTCTTTAGATAGTTTCAGGTTGCTTATTTTGCATGCTTACTTTACCCATCAGAAATCACAGTGTTTATTATTTTAGTAATGACAAAGCCAGTAAGGTACAGCTTTAAACTTTCCTGTGGATTATGACTGTAAAATGAATGTAGCATTTTATACATTGTCATTTCACTTCTACTGTTTTTTTCCCCCCTGGAAAGTACATGCTCAGATTAAATACTAATGCACTGTAATTAGAATTTTACTTTAGGTCATAATGTTAACAATGTCTCTACCTATGAGTTCATTTATTCTCTCAGGAAATTATGTATCACATAATCAATATTCAGATTCCTCAATATGGCCTACTACAGACATCACTTTGGAATTTAATTTTACCTACATATGTCACATTTGAGGCATGTCACCCATTCATATATTTATGGTTATGCTGACAGAAATGTACATGTTATAGCCCTTCTAGCACATAGCAAACATAGTTCCTGAGGCACACAGACTAAAAATACTGTTAAAGATAAGTGTGGAATTTCCCTCACCAAAGACACTTCAGCTGATGCAGTATTTAGTTTTGTCCCAGTATATCATTCTAAAACCCCCTGAACTTTTTACAACTGATCATGCTGAATGCTTGTGCAAGGAGTGGCAGTGCCCTGGACTTACTGTCTTAGCATGAATATAGTGAGGGAAACAGCTTTTATAGCTCAGGAGGTGGAGAAGAACCTGAACTGAGGGCACTGTCCTGTTCTGCAAAGGAAATTAATTACCAGACTCTGTTTCATTAAGAAGTTGATGCTCAACTGTTCATCCAGCAATAGATATCAGTGCATGTCTGTGTGCATGTCTCTACACACATGGCCACTCCATTCTCCACCTTACCCTGTTTTCTTATCACCACAACGTGGGACAGGAAGGGAAGAGCTCCTGCTCTCCCACTCACCCAAACACAGCTGTAACCACCTTACTCTAAACAGGGTCAGAGAAGAGCATTTCAGCCAAAACCTCAGTTGATAGCTTCAGTTTGTTTGCTAATTGAAGCTTGAGAAATTCCAGGAAATAAAAATGCTATTAGATTGGGAAGGAAAAAAAATGTTTCTGAGAAGTGTCACAGAAATGTAAATGAAAAAAAAAATTATTTTTTAAACAATGGTGACATTTTGCTTAGAAAATTTCAAAACTGACTTGGCTTCCCAAGATTTGAGGTTCCTGATAACTGGAACAGCTCCTTCTGAGCTCAGGAGCTGGACTTTATTATAGTGGAATTGCTGGAGGTCCTGAAATACTCAGTGCTTGGGGAATTGTCATGGTTGGGCTGGAAGGTTGGAAACCTTCAAGTCTGCTATGCAAATTTGTTTTATTTGCATTTTATCAAAAGTGCTCTGATATAAACAGATTCATGAAGCAAGGAACACCTGGAGTAAAAATCAAGAGTCTTCTCATAGAGAAGCTCTTCTGCTACCCAATTTGTGATATTTCAACCCTGCATTGGTATTCAAGGGCTGGGACAGTGTAGCATGAGGAGAATACAGCCTCAGGGAGATTGGTGCTTGCAGGGATGGTCTCTTTAAATGACTCAGAACTTACACTTTGGCATCACCTAACTATCAAAAATCTCTGACTTCTGGCATGCTCAGATGTGGTAATCCTGGTGACATGCTCAAACTATACCACATGCTAATGTGGATGCATTTTGTCTATCTATGTGCCTCATTTATCTCATCTTACATTTGCTGCTTCTGTTCTCTCTTGGCTCACACATGGTGCAACTATATCTGTAATCAAAATAGCTGTTTGCCCATGTTCTTGTGGCATTTGGGGAGGTTCAGCTAATTCCCTACTGGGAAATAGAATTTTGATCCAGAGATGTGAGGTAAATACAAAGAAATAGTAAAATCAAGCATGACTTTGAAAGAAACAGAATGATGGTAATATATGTTCAATTAGCTCACAAATGGCACCAAATGAAAGGGATACTCCCTTTAAGCCAACACTGAGTCATGCACCGACTGTTGGAAAAGGTTTTTGAACTGCTGTGAATGATCCACATAACTGATAAGAAGAGGGATTTTGCTCCTGGGACTCATTCAATTACCAGACAACGATTTCCTGGAGTAGTTTGGGAAATTCTATTCTCTGCATGCCTTACACAGTTCAAAAATCCATCAAGGAGGGAAAGGTATCAAGGATCTACTCAGTAACCAGAGGCGCCAAGCTGCAAGATGCTTGCTGGAAATAACAAAATTCCTTTCAGGAATTGGGGGAGCAGATAAACTGAAGAGGAGGCAAGAGAAGATAAGAATGGATGGAAATAAACTTCAAGGAGTAGCAATGCTATGCAAGAGGCCTTGGTTCAAAGACTTGTTATCATCAGTCATTTGTTTTACGTTCTCTCTTAGAAGCTTCCATTACAGGTTTGAGCTGCCATCACACTTTTCAACACACAGTGAGAGCTTTGGCTTCCCTTCTCTCTGGAGCAAATGGAAGAAGATGTTTATGCAGCCTCTTGGTCTAAAGTATAATGATACTACTTCCTCCAAATACAGCTTTACACTGTCCTTGTGGGTCACTGTGTAATTCAAAACAAAAGCTGAAACAAGAGCTGGGATAGACAAAGTGTCAAAAATAATAATGAAAAAGGAAGCATTACTTTTATTTGACTGGTTGGGGAACCAGTAACAGAGAGGATAGCTGACTTTTCTGGAGACAGTTGTCTAGAAAGTTTTGAAGAATTAGAATACAAAGGGGCACCAGATGCTTCAGTTCCAGAGCAATTAAAAAGGAGGGCTCTGCAATGAAGTACAGCAGTTGTGACTCCGAGGTCCAAAACTTAAATGAAATGTTTTGCAGGAGGAAATGTGATGACTAAACATAAATTTGGGGAAGTTCAGCATTGCAGAACTTTTGGGAACAGGTATTTCAAGATAAAAATGGAACAAGATCATGTCTGTAATACTCGTCCAAATAGGGGTTTTTTTGTTTTCTTTACTTGTTCAGCTTATTGTCAGGCAACCAGTGAAGTCTGTTCATTTGGTTTACTCTGCCTGCTCAGGGCACAGTGCTTTTTATCATATTTCACAACTGAACAATACTATTTCTCATTCTAACTGCTAGTGCGGAATTCTGTGGCGTACGCAGCTTCTTTTTACTATGTTAAGTTTTGTGACCTGCGATTTCTGTGAAGCTTTGCTTCTGACATGGTTTTAAGACAAAACACAGACCTGGAGAAAGGGATTAACAAATCCTTCTAACGTCAGGCTTCCTTATCAGTGACTGCAAACACAGACACAGGCAGCCAAGGTTCAGGACTCCACAATACTTCTGGCAATAACTGGTTAGCAGGACAGGGATTGTTCTGCTCATTCACTCATTCCAGTGTTTGAAAGTATCTGCAATATTATCTGCTAGAGTGGATTCACTTCTCCTCCTGAACTTTTGTCAAGGAGGATGAAGAGAGCTGTGATTTATGAGTTGGTAACCGTGTGGCACAGTGCATACACCCACACCATATGCCAGTGTTAGATTTGGACTGTGGGTGTCCCTTTCAGCCCATAGGTGTATGTAAATTTTTGAAAATAAGTTTTGGCATTCTCCTATAGCTAAGTACTGTACTATGCATAATGTATTGCACTTCAAAGTACTATTTTTACCCTGTAATAGAAGCTGCAGGCTATAGACTTTATCAGCATGCACAACAAACATGTTAGTATTACAAAAGGGAAGACTAATTACAGATTTATATTTTGGCAAATATACTCTTCAAACATCTTCATTAGCAACATCATTCCCTCAGTGCACAGCTTTATTACTTTGTGTATGCTCTTTTTTTTTAGTTTTCAGCATTTATTCATGCAGAGATTAATTTTTAATTAATACATAAGGAAGGAATACTTCTAGTGACCTAATCTGGGAGGGACGTCCATTTCCAACAAAGAGATGCAAACTGATTAATCTTAAAAATCTCAGCTATTTGGCCTGTACAAATATGATAAGCCTCGTTAAAAACTCTTCTGTGCCAGAAACTAATTCTGTGCTGCAATCCTGCAGATCTCCTTTACCTGGAAATTTTTGAGCCCTTCTTGTTCTAATTATAATTTTCAGTGTTGAAGCTCTTAAAAATGAGGACTAGAATATGGACATCATATTTATAATATGGGTAATTCATCTTTGAGCACCTAGATAAGGGTAGTTTAACAGAGTTTTCATTAAACCTGCAGAGCTCACTGCAGCTCTGGAGCAGCCTCAAGCACTGACTTTTCTTTACAGAGTAAGGTAAGCCCAGAATCTAATTTAAAAGAACTCAGCTACTGTTATGCCTTATTTGTCACATAACAACTTGTATCAAGCTGCTGAAACAATCTCAGACAAAGCAATACAGGGCTAAACCTGAGAATGATCCTTTGTCCGCATCGGCTGGCTCATAGGGAAGAGACAGTTCCAGAGTCCAAATGTAGGACAGGAGCAGCCAGACTGTTTCTGTATAAACACATCCTGGGCTAAGCAATATGAAAAAAGACAACCTCTCAATTTCCTAAACACCACCAGCGTTAGCTAGAGAGATTTTATTATGGGTGGTTAACGTTTCTTTTTATTTGCTTTTGAGCCATCATAGTAAATAAAAGTTAATTATTACTTAGAGATGAACTTAATTAGTAGCTAGTGGGCTGACAGGAGTTCCTACAGGAAAAGGTGCCTTATTGTTGAGTATTTTGTATAGCTAACAATTCATCTGTCTTCTGAAACCACATGAGTCAGGTACAGAGCTGTTTACACAGTAAAAATTAATGCCATATATATACAACTAATATGCTATAGGACACGTTAGCATAGCAGGAATGTGTGAGGCAAAACTGGGCAGCTTCCCAAGCCTCTAAATTTCAAACTTAATTCCTTGTACTATACTAGAAGGTGTGTAAAACTCAGGCCATGCCTTTGCACTTGTACTTTACTCCTCTAAGCAGCTCAAACTGCCCTTTCATACATTTTTGAAATGTGTAAACAAAAGGCATGCATCTCTGATGCTCATGAGTGTACTTAACGTGCAATGACTTTGAACTCACAAACACAAAGAGCCCCAGTTCTATAGGCTGTTATTTTTAATGGTGTTTTTATTGAAGATGTGATTTTTATCCTTCAACCATTTAGGGGTGTGTTCACTGAGGCCTTTGGTGTTTCTCTGTAGTAAATGCTACCGTGTTCGTGAGCCTATTAGCTGATTGTAGTAGTAAATACACAGCTGCAAATCTATTCATTCACTCCATGGCTGCAACTTGCTTGAACTTGTGCAAAAGGTTGGACAGGGCTTACCATGGTTTAACAAATGGCTTTTCCTTAATTTAAATAACTTTCTAGTCAGTTTAAGTATAGATTATGATATGTCAAAGTAAGCATCTTTGGCAGTAGCTGAAAACTGAAGACTTTTATGTGCTTCTAGGTACCAAGTCTCTTTTCCAAGTCATCTGTTTAGATGAGAAGGGATCCCGACTTGAGAGGAACTCTGTGCATTTATGCAAAGGGTCCTTGGAGATGCTAATGAATGTAACTATTAGTCATGGTTTATATGCAGAGTAGAAAAAAAGACTGACTTGGCCACTGCTGAGCATGTTCTGCTCACTAGTCAAAGGAGTACTCCCATGCCTGGTAGCATTTAGCAGGTATTGCAGCAGGTGAGCAAAACATACTCAGCAGAAATGTCAAAAAATAATGGTCCCATTAATAACCAATAATGCTGTAGATGAGGATAACTTTCTCAGTCTCTCCAAAGAAAATTTCAGATACACAGGCACTTCAATTGTCCCACCAAAGATCTATGATACCAGAACTAATAATTCAAATATGTTAGTCTTTTGCTAGTCCAAATGGCACTTATAGGGTTATACAACAGTAAAGTGCATCAAAATTAAAAACAAGAAAAAAAATAAGTGTGCAGGTCTGTTTTATCATCAGTATTGCTTTGGGCAGTTGTAGATTGAGTGCTCACCTCAGGCATCCTGTGGCATTGTAGAAGATATCAGGGTCAGGTAAAACACTTGACTTCGGGTAATCTCGATCTGGCCAGCCTGAGTAAGGGATGAGGACAGCTTCAGTCAACGTCTGCAGGGCTTCTCTAATCAACAGGTGCTTCAGCTGGTCATTAGAGGACAAATTCCACAACAAACCTGTAATACCCAAAATAAAATCAGAGAGGCAAAAAGACTCCGCTGCAGTTTGAAAGACTTAATCTCAAAGTCCTTGAAGTTAAAAGGTGAAGAAGTCTGACTGACACTTGACATTCTGACGAGGAGCAGAATGGGTTTGTAAGTGTTCACCAGCCCTCATCTGAGGACAGGGAAATGGGGCAAAAAAGGTGGCACAGTTGTGCCATGTGATTGAAGTAAAATCTCTGCACAGTCTAGTCTGATGCCCAACCGTGAAGTGCAGTTTCCCATGGCTCCACATTGCTCATCTGCAGCAATCATCTTCTCTATTACCAAAGTAGTACAAGCTAAACAGAGATAACAACACCAGCATCAGTGATCATCCTCCACAGTTCCAGGGAGGAATTTGTCCATTCTGGATGCCTGGCAGAACTAGTTGCACTTCCAAGTACCAAGTAAAGACCAATGAGTGGGAGAATAAACTCGCATGCAAAAGGGATTGTGATGGGAAGTACAGAGATGGAGTTCACAGGTTGCTGGAAATCTGCTGGAAGACAGGAGATGCCCATTACCAAGTTTCTCTAACACTTGATAGCAAAATTTCTCACCAGTTTGCCGTTACTGTCCAGACATCAGTCACTAAGCAGATCATTAAGTAATGCTACAAACCTTGTCTATTCACAATCTCCAAAACAAATTTAAATATAATATTGCATAACTTACCAGGTTTGCTTATGTTCTATTCCAATAGATGACAATTCTTTTTAAAGTACTCTTCCCCTGGAAAACGACACGTATTTCTGCTTTTCACTACAAAGACATTCATTGTTTCCTCAGCCTGCTGCTCTCAGTTTCACAGACCTCCTTCTCCACACACACTGGCAGAGTATTAGTGAATGTTCCTTTCATCAATTCACAACAAAAAATGCTTCTTTTATATCTCCTTACACTTTGAATTTAATTTCAGGTATTTTGAGAAATAATAAAACCAAAACCTCTGCATTAAAGGATAAAAGGAAGAATGTATTTTCCTGAAGGAAAATAAGCCATATGGCAAATCAGACAAGCAATCCAAAGAGCATTGTAAGGGAAGCAGGTTAAGATAGAATGGCAAAAATGCAAGGAACGGCACAAGGACAGAATATAATTTCAAAAAGAACAAATTCATTTTTAATTGCAGATGGATACCTAGAATAGAATTGTCGGAACAGAATTTGAGATGTTGCTTACACTGTATATTTTCCAACAAAAATCCTACCTTTACCCACAGGCACTGTATCACTGGGCTGAGAAGGATTCTCTCAGTGGCATTCTGGGTGTGGATGAATTTGTTCACATTAGAAAATGTCTTTAGGAGTGGGCTCTTTCCTTGCACCTATGCTTAATGTACTCATAGGAGCATAGTTTTCCCTTAGATGGTTATTTGGAAAAATGGGTGGGGTCTGCTTTTAAATTTATATTTCTTTTAATGACAGTTCTGCTTGTGCTGTAATCTTCCCTGCAGGAAAAATTTCCTTTCATTTCTTGTATTTATGTTTCATGATAACAAGATCAAGAGGTTAGCTACTCCCTGGAGGCTCATCTGGCTTACCTTCAAAAGCTAATATTTTTTTTCTTTTTTCCATGCTACAGCCATTTTACTTTCTGTTCCTCAGTATGCTCTCCAAATACTATAAAATTCAATTCCTGTCTTGGCTCTTGTGTTGTCACCAAGTGACATCCTCTCCTGCTACTTACGAGTAACCTCATTCCTTTCCTAAGAGACCTCTAAGTAGCTTGTCAAAAAGTCAAGAAGTCAAAAAAAGGACAAAGCCTATGTTTCCTTTACTTTACTTGTATCAATGATTTCATGAAGTCAATTCAGTCAGTGTGCTCTTGAGGAGGACTCATTCACCCTATGAAGAGGCCATATAAGCACAGAAATTGCAGAGAAACCAGGCAGCTATTTTCTGCACAGGGGCCTTAGTTAAACTGGTCCATAACAGCTTTCAAACCACTTTCATAGGCACAAATCCACTTTGGTGGGGGTTGTGGTTTGGTGCTTTTTGTTTGTTCTCCTGGGACGCACAGAGCGTGAGGCAGCACACAGCACTTGCTGTAATCAGCATTTATCTCCATACACTTTGATTGCTTGCAGTCTTTTCATAGGGCAATTCAAGGCACACTGCATGACTGTGCTCAGTCTGTATTCCTCAGGTCTTGAAGAAAATACAGGCCATCAAAGTATTCTTTGAGAACATATGATGTAATATGGCTTAATGTTAGGCAAGTGCTTGTCTGTATTAACACTGCCAGTACTAATAAGCCAGCGATCTTAAAAATAAGCTTTTAAGGCTGATGTTTACTTATGTCATGTAATTTTCTGAGAGGTAATGAAGTACAGTATGAGAAAACTTCTGTGCCTCTGAATTTTAACTTCCTTCTCTCCAACAACTTCCTTATCTTCATACAATTTTGTCAGGTGGAGTGCTTTGGTACCATGCTTGCTACACAGCAACAGAAACAAAAAGTTTCCCTCTGCTGAGCTTAGACATCTTTAATAAAGAGTATTGCATGCTTTCGATCCCTGGCCAGGAGTCTTTCACCTCAGCTCAATGAGGGATTATCAGACACCAAGCCGATTTTACTCATCTTTTATGGGGAAAGACATTCAGCTAAATATCAAATCACACATTTGGAAGTCCCTAATTTACAGTCAAAGTAGGCAAGTAATACGTATGATGTGGAAAGACAGATGGACTTCTCGTGCTGACTGGGTGGAAGGCCAAATTTTCCACACTAATCTTTTCCCGGAAGTGTTACAACACTGCAGAGAGATTGCATGCATAGCTGTGATATTCCACTAGTCCTGCAGGAAGCCAAAGGCAATGCAAGAGGAGACACAAAGCTTGTAGGGGAGCCATCAGTCAGACAGGGAAGCTGTTGTTCAGCAGAATTTAACTATTTTGTTAGAAAGGCAGTCAAAGTTTGCATTATCCTTGGAAGAGCCTTGTGTTGCAGCCTTTCTCAGGCTATGCAGGAAATCTGACAGGGCAGTAATTCCAGTGATTCCTAGATATCACTGTACATGCCAAGGTCATCGGGAAGCAATGACCCAAGTTAGCATACTTATAACACTGACTATCTCCTCTCTGCAGCTCACTCCTTGCCTGTCCAGGAGAGAAGGTGGTCAAAAGCAAAGCTAATATTCTCATAGAAATTAATTCATCCAGACTGCCCTTTGCCCTGTAGGCTCCTTGCAGCTTATTAAGGAGATGAAGAATTGTTCAAGTGATGGCAAAAAGTATGCCCTAGTGCCACTTTCACAAAGGCACTCTGTACTTCCTCCTGACTGCACATTTGGTCTTGAACAAAGCAAGAAATACTTCTCTCTTGGCATATTTTTAAAGCCATCCTTTGCAAGAGAGAGGTACGAAAGCATATCACAATATTTTGCTTTACCCAAGCTACCTCATCTTGCTTGATATTGCTTAAATATTTTGTTGGTGTCTTCTTTGTTTTGTAGGTAAATATTCATGTTCAACGACAGGGGTAATTGCAGAATGAAGATGAGCCTTCATCCAATTCCACATTGAAGGGGAAGACAGTACCATTCACAGTATCCATGTGAGCTATCCTGCACAGTCAACAGTTTTGTCAGAAATGATGGAATTGCTAGCAAGGAAAGAGCATTGGCTTTCTGGCCACTGTATCACCATTTTCACTGCTTACCTCACTGATCTGTAACAGCACAGAGAGATAACACACTATACAGTAAGTTACTAAGTGACCCAGTTGTGCAACTGATGAGTGTGAAAACCTTTAAAACATTTCAATGTTGCAGAGCTGTAGAACTGAGCCAAAAGAACCAACAATACAAAGCTTTGTTCTCCAGCTTAGGGAGCAGAGTATTTAAAATACTTAAAAGAATGCAGAATTACAGAAGGTCTTGACATGTCCTTGCTTCAAGGCAGGACTGCTTGACACCTTCTGTATCTTTTCAAGCACAGTTCTCTTAATAGCTTTTGTTCCTGGTATCTTTAAAGTTCACTTGAAATAAACCTCCATTCATTTATTCATAATGTTTTCCATTTATAAAATATAAGCCTGCTCTTTCTTTGCATGCCAACGAAAATGAATGTGGGTCACAAGCAGTTGAATTCCAACAGACACATTATGGCTACACAGGACTGCAGGGATGAGGTGGTTGACAAAGCCAACAAGGCAGCAACCATAGCTTTCTTTTTGAGTAATGCTGGACTTTTCCTCCCACCATCCCTTCTGCTACACTGAAGTACAACAAGAGGTGTAATATGGGGTGTCTGATCCAAAGGGCTTTTCCTTCAAATTTGCAATGGGCCCTACTAATCAACAGTTCTTCCTCAAGGTTATTGGAAGTAAAAGCATGAGAACACTAGCCCTGCAAAAACAGAATCCAGAATGTCAGTCACTCCATTGATGATACTGTGTGATCTTTGCAGTCAAATGGCTGCCCAGGAGGAATTCTCTCCCCTGTACACAAAAAAGAAACATGCTGTTGCTGTGGCAGAGCTTTCTGCTTGTCACAAATCCAAGAAGACAAGACTCATGTGCAAACTGCTGGGAGTGGGAGAGCTCAGAGCAGAAATTTGGGGCAGTAGAGTTTGTGGTGAACACAACAACCATTTTCTATCCATGGCACCTGACAGTTCTGTGTGACTGTCTTCAACAAGGAACTCCCAGTAGGTGCTGTCAGCATAGAGTCAAATAACAAAGGCTAAGTTGCTGTGTAAGTAGCAGCAGCATTAATTACAGTCCCAGTCACTTTCTTCTCTGGAATATCTAGGACTTTAAGCTTCCCGCAAACAGACTCATATAATTTCTGAAGGAGCTTTAAGAGGGGAAGTTGCAGTTCCTCATCTCTTTTTATTGACTGAGAGACTGGTCTTGAGTAAGGACCTTGGAATTTTACCCTAAGTAAATTGCTTAGAATAGGTGACAATGTTCTTGTATTTAGTCACTAAACACGGGCCTAAGTAAACAATCATGCGCCTCTCCCGGAAAGCTCGTGCATTACTTAAAGCACTTCATGTTTGACTGCACAGAAGACACTACCTGTGATTTGCTTCTTAGTCTCTACATCCCTGGTGTTTCGGAGTAGGCGGAGCAAGAGTGGGATCCCTTTCTGCTCTGACACTTCCAGTTTGTTGTCATTGTCCTCAAACACCAAGTTTCTCAGAGCACCACATGCTGCCCGCTGAATGTCCTCATTCTGAACCTCAAGAAGCTGTAAAAGTTTGGGGATACCACCAAGTGAGAAAACCTGTGAAGGAAACAAAACACAGCAGAGAATAGTTAGATCCTGTAAAAAACAAACTCCGCTCTCCCCCTAGCCCAGCAAATATTTAAATAGTCATAGGGAATTCTTTCATTTGCTACTATTTGAAAGACTTGAAGCACAAATCATTAATCATTTGCACATGACTGCTAACTTCTGGTCTTTTATATGACTAATAGTTAAAATTAACTAAGGCAGGCATCATATTTTGGTAATGTAAGAGAATGAAACTAAATATTTTCCAGCTTTGCTGCAGATTTGTACTCTCTGACAAGACATTTAATCTCTCTGTATTTTAGCTTCCATGTTGGTGAAGTGGGTCTTTGAGATTTCATTCTGAACATTTATAAACTGTTTTGAGATTTCTATATGTAAAATGTTCCTGAGATGCCAAATTTGGTGTTTTTTCCTCTTAGCAGCCAGCCTGATGAAAAGACAGTATTTTTTCTCTATTAACTTCTGTGCACTTATCAAATAAGTGACAGTGTATCAAATAAGAACACATTATACTTAGTACTTCTTATCTGTGGCATACTGAGAAAAAATACTAAACTAGTAAAATCTGAACATTGTAAGTTAGCTATCTACTGAACCACCCTCATTTAACAAAGACTACTTTTCAGTGTCTAATTCTTTAGAAAATGAGGTTTTGATCATAAATGAAGACTTTAGAAGATCTTATTTTACCGCAGCTGTATGGAAAAATAAGTTTCCAAGTTCTACATGTTGTGGCAAATGAGGAATTCCAGTGATGTGCCATAAGCAAGCCTTGGCTCATTTAAGAACGAGTTTACTATGAAAAGTACCTTACATTCATGTACAATTGAGAAAGGCTTCCTCCAGCATCTCAAAATGCCATATGGTTTTGTGGACAAACTCATCCTTGTGTATAATCAACAGCATGTGAAAGACTAAGAAATCTGATACAACTGTTTTGAGCAGTCCAGAGTTTAATGATAAAAAGAATTGAATGCAACTGGCAGGTGTTGGCAACACAAAGAAATGGAATGTAACATAGTCTTTTGCCCTTCATGTAGCAAACTACTCAGCCTGCCAGCCTTTCCTCTGATTCAGCTGTACAAAAGGCACAGTTTCTTGCTACTGCACTGCTGACCTGATTCCCTCTGCAATCATTCCATAATCATCTCAATGCTAACAGAATGAAACACAGAAATATATATCTTGAGGGAAATGGAGCATAGAGGCACATCAACCTATTTTATTACAGTAGATCAGCCCTTTTGACACTGACACTGTAGTTGGTTGGGGTTTTTTAAACATTTATGCAGACTTTCTGTTGGTAATTTTAATCCATTTATAGAGCTCTTGTAAAAGAAGTGGTGCTATTTTGACCTAATTTGCAAAGGATAATTTACAAAACCTGTTGACTGGTCATTCTAAACTTTCATTGGTAGACAGAATTCACCAAAATACTGTAAGAACACTAGTTCACAAAAAAAGCCACTAAACCCACAAACTATCAACTATCAGGGAATAAAGCACTGTAAGACAAAGGCTGAAAGGCTAAAAAGGGGACACAAAACAATGCCAATGTGAACAAGCCTGACAGGCACCAAACAGAAAAGCTCAGCTAGGATATGTGGCATAGACAGGAAAATAGGAGAAGGCTTTAGGCTGACTGCTCCAATTAGAACACTTTTACTCATGCACTTGTTTTCCTGGGAAGCTGCCTGAGAGAGGTCTGTATAATAAACCACCTTCAAACATGAAATTCTGAAGTTCTGTCCTCAGTCTGAAGTTAAGGATGCTACCTGTACTGGTGTTTTCTTCCAAAACAGTCTTTGACACACCATAAAGCAAGTTAAAAGGACTGAGTGATGTTTGGCTGTCACTGAACTGGACTGAATATACATGAATATGGAGTTAAGGCTGAGGTTACATATGAATGATACTGAGCATATTACAAACCAAAGCAGGTATAAAACTGTTTTTCAATAGTTGAAATAAACTATCACCTTACACATTCATGTACAGGACAGAGAGACATATTTGTGTCCAATAGGGAAAGAAAAGGAAGAAGAGAATATATTTAATATGTGCTTTCAAAGAACTTGTAAGAGACCTAACAAGTGTCTTCGAAGGGATTTAAAAAATTTGGTTAATCTAAACAATGTATTAATGCATTTGTGCAGTCCCAGAGAGCCCTTAACATTTTGGCTAATCCATGCACTGTATCAACACATTTGTGCACTCCTAGCAAATCCTAAAGATTGGATAAGTTTGTACTCTACTCCCAGACTTTCCTTTTCCGGGATATTTTTGTACTAATGTTGTAAGCGTGCCAGTCAAAAATGAGAGACAAGAGCAATTATAATGACAAAAAGTTCAGAGTCTATTTATAAAGGCTGAAAGAACTATGGTTTTTTGGCCTGAAAAGGAGCAAATTAAGTGTTTTTTTCACTTTGCAGCCTCAACATTTATGAAAAACCATCCAGACAGGATAGAAACTAATCAAATCAGTTTGAAAAAGGGAGATTTAAGTTATGCTTTTAAAGTTATATCGGGAATAACTGGCAAAGGTAGTAAAGCTCTTTGACTGCTTACAGCAGCTTGTGGAATCGTAATCAATGGGTTGATCTGGAGGTTGGTCCTAAACATCTGTAATTCCCCATGGTTTGAGTGAATTTTTACCCTACATTTCTATGTCTCCTACCACAAAATGTTAAAGCCCAAATTTTTGCAAGCATAGACCCAGCCCTGTTCCATGGATTTAAAAGGGTCTGCAGCATAAAGCATCAGTGTATTTTAGGGAAAATATCTAACATTAGTATCCTATAAGGTTTCTTGGGTGCCTTTTTTCTCTTCATACTGACATAGTGCCATACAGTACAGAAAGCTATTTTCTCTATCTGACTGTAACTGGCATAAAAATAATTACTTACTTTTCTTCTGGCATCTGCTTTCTGGAAGCACTCATGCTGTATGAAAGTCACTGCAGCAAGAATCCTAGGTGTGGACTGTGTATTTTCACTCTTCAGTATGTTCACTGCACGCTCCAGTGTCATCTCCACTTCTGGGCTCCTTAAAAGTACAGACAGAGGAAATAGGGTGAAACAAGAGTGCAGAAAAATTATCTTTGTCATAATACAAGGATTTTTGTATTTTCAAGTAAGTTTAGATTGTCTTAGAACTTTTTTTCCTTTCCAGTAGCAGAAAGTATTAAAAAAGCTGGGGAAGAGAAAATCATAAATGAAAGTGTGGCAACAATGAGACGTTCTGGAGAAAGTCATGCTTCAAATTATAAAAACAAAATGGAAACATTAGTGGATGTTTTTATCACTGTTTCCATCAGTTTCCATCCTTTCATCACTGGATGAAGGACAGGATGTGGAAGGAAAGATGAAGGAAGTGGATGAAGATCCAAAGAAGGCTATAACCAAAGCAGAGTGAAGATCATGAAGACACCTTGATGTTTTCCTCAGTAATGTGATGATTGCTTTTTTACATTTGTTTTCATGCCTTCCATCCATTTCTTAGTTCCCAGAATACATATATTCAGGACAGCATATTTCAAACTATAGAAGTTGTTCTAGTTTGAAATAGATGGGCAAAGCCTTTTTTTCAGAATAAAAATAGCACTCATTAAACTGAGTATGTACATTGACTGTGGGAGGATTAAAAATAAGCATGGCTATTTTCCTCTAAACTTCCAGCATGTTTGCTTAAATGATGATTGTGTTAGACAATCATATAAAAAAATGGAAAGAGAGGTCACCAGACACATTTTTTCCCAACTAAATGGAACATAAAACAACTCATGGCACATTCAGGTGCATTAGCCATGGTGCAGGTGGTTATGCTCCCCAGACTTTTATTTACTTTTTGTTTCAAGTATGTTCCACCTAGAGAAAAAAAAGGGGGGGGGAGGGGAGGAGGGGGGGGAAGTGGACAAGAATATGAACTTTTTTTTTTTTTAAACCAGATAGTTTTGTAATACCAGATCCTCTGCTGCCCAGACAGGGATGAGAAGGCAGGCTGTGAACCCCAGTGAAACAAGTAGTCATTGGCAATAACTCCCTACTTCAGAGCTACCAGAATGATAATGATTTACTTGATAATCATCCCAGTAAATGAACCCAAAGTTAGAAATATTAACACAATTACCATTTATGTTAAAATAGGAACCTGGGAAATAAATTGGCTTAAATTGAAATTTTAATTTTTTTTTTTCAATTAACTAAGTAGAAATATTAAATAATAAACAATGTTCAGGAAAGTGAAACACCAAATGTTTTGATACTGAGAAGAGAAACATTCCTAAAGAATGTGTTTGTGGACTGCACCAGGTGTCACCCAGTTCTTCAGCTCTGAGACTGGCTCCATAATGGACCTGCAGGAGTGAAAGAGCTTGGAATTCCAGACTTGCCCAGAATGGGCTGTAGAGGATTAATGCAGACAAACCAGGCAGGAATCAGGCAGGTTTCTCACAGGGAATCTTGCTATAAATGCACTGAAATCCAACTGTTTCCCCCGAAATATTTATGATGTACTCATGAGCTGAGACAAAAACAGATTTTGCTGGAATTTTTCTTGCAGCTACACCGTAAATCGACATCTGCTGCTCGGTTTTGGCAAGGCAAAACCAATTAGTATGGCTGTAAGGACAGTAAAGAAATGGAGAATTTTGATCCATTGCACCTGTTGCAAATGAAATTATACACCCATACCCTGAGGTTTCTACCTGCCTTTATATTTCTTTTTGGTATAAATATGTTATTTCTTGTCTTCTCTGAGTTAGTGTTTTGAGCAAACACACTGTATCTATAGGTGCTGAGGATGCTTGTGCAAGAGAAAGATGAAATGAAGGGGACAGTGTGTTGAGGATGTCAATGGAGAGGTTAAATCAAAGAGAAATTAGACAGAACTTTGGTTGGTATCTCTAGTGCCTGGCAATGCTTACAGCTTCCAGATTTTCAGGGTTTACTTCCAGCCAGACTTAAAACAAAGTAGTTACTAAGTTACTCTAAATTGTAAATAAGGTGAATTGATCAGAAATCTACTTAAAGATCTCAAACAATGAGTGATGAAAAAAAGCTAGATCATATTTCTCCTTCTTACTCTCTGTGGTGGAACAGAAAAGCAGGCTTTCCTTGGGTTTTAGTCACTTAAATCAACAAAGACCCTGTTATACATGTGCACATACGAGCATGTCTACCTGACTGCCAGTCACCACAATAATTTTGGAGCCCTTTGCCCAAAGGGCTATAAACATGTGCCTTTCAAGGTCAAAACTGCTGCATGAGCTGATCCCTCATGGGATACCAGAGAATCTATGTGGAAACTCAACCTCAGGATGCCAAGGGTGTCCCAGAGTAGTTAAGGTCCATCAGCAGTGCCTGCCAGGCTGAGATGAACACAGGGACAGCCAGACTGCATTTCGAAGTTCTGGGGGTGCAGATCTGCACTGAGACTGACAGCAGCTCACTGTTCACTGGTTATCCCTTCATGGCTGATACTCCTTCAAGCAGCAGGTAAAAATATTTCTCTCCTGTTGCGCACTGCCATACTAGGCTCGTTCTCCATTGGATAAAAATAACATTCCCTAATGTTTTCTCTGGCAGCAATAAAGGATGCAATACAATCTTTGACCCTCAATGGTATTCAAAAAGTTACAACACCCTAACTCTCATGAAAATAGAATTTGATGCAATGATTCTACCCCACCCTCACAACATTTACAGGCAAACTTAATAGCAATTGGCTGATTGGCATGTGTCATGACACTGCAAACAGTCAGTCAGGAAATGGTTGTTAAACAGAACAATGATTTGACAAGTTCTGACTTCACCTTAATTGCCAAAATATACCATTTTTGAGATATATACATACATAATAATTTTGTGACAGCTCTCAGTACATTTAGAGGTCAGATTCTGTAAGCAGCTGTTTCTCAGACAGCATCACGCTGAATCTATCTCTTTCCTAAGCTCTTCATCATGAGGATGCTTTTAACTGATTCACTTCACCAGAAGATACACAGATAACATCTCTATACTCTGATTTTTTCTACTTTTCTTTCATAGCATGAGCTAATTCTTTTACAGAAAGTTTGAAAATGCTTTTATATAAATTTCGAATGCTGTACACAGCTAGTCCACTACTTCTCTCTAACCTTGCACAACTATTTTACATTCTCTTAATTCACCTTGGAAAGCCCAAAATTGTGATTTGCATTAAAAGAGTATAAATTTCAGGAAAAATTACTTTACTCCAAAGCCAAGCTTATCTTTTTTTCTCCTTTACATTACTAAGGGAGTGACAGGTAATATGTCAGACAATGCAGATTTAAAATCAGAGAGAATGGGAAATGACAAGAACTCTGAAAGTGTCTACAAACTTCTTTACCTGAGAAACCTTGTCAGAAGAAACTATTGTACTACTGGTGGGATGATGGACTTAAGTGAAATACCTCTGACTTGACAGTGGTGTATGCTGCAGAGCAAAATGTTGTCTGGTGTGGTTTAAACAGTAAACTGTGTGGTAGCTAGATGAGGTTGAACCAGAATGTACTACAAACAAAACAGGACTTCTGCATCCAGTCCTTCCAGTGGTGAGACTCACAAGAGGACTTATTAAATGTGTAATATAGGTGTTGACAACAGTAATAATGTAGGTGGATATCATACACATTATTACATAAACACGTAACAAATACTGACTTCAGTCAGCTAAAATGGCTACAGTTTCTTCCTTATAATTTAAGAATGGTGTAAAAATGGTGAAAGTGCTGCAAGACTTCTGCAGAATTTTAACTTACATGCTGCTTTCCACCAGCCTCTTTACTTATATAAGCTATTACATTTTACAGAGACTTTTTAATACTTTGGGTAAAGAGCCCCTCACTCCCCCAAAAACCTAGCTATGAAACTAAAGTAGATTCAAGATATGTAGAAGTAAATGAAATGGAAGTACAGAGATAAACAAAATCTGTAAACAGCTGCAAAGGGAACTTTAGCAGCTTTCAGAGCACTTCTAGTTGTTTTCCTCTGCAATTTCCAGCAAAAGCTGAACCTAAAAAGTGGCACTTAAAAAGTTGTGCTGTCAAAAGATTTCCAATAGGCCTTGCACAATGACTGAAGAGAGATTTTTACATCTGCAGGTATGAAAAATACTTTGGTTGATGTTTGTACAGGCAGACAACCAGACTCCAGTGTCTGCACCTGCAAAAGAAAAACCAAAATTGCTCCTAAATGTAATTAAAGACAAAAATTGCTGGTTGTTGCTCAGAAATGCATTCAAGAACGTGCCAAAAGTTAAGTAAATTATTATCAGTGGGATTCATGCCTGTCTGTAAATTGTCTTACTGAGAAATGAAGTCCTCCCAGGTACCTATTTTCAACATTACTACTCTCAAATCTTTAGCTGTTGTGAGCTCTCAGATGTTTTTTTCTGGACTTACTTGCTGTAAAGACTGAATAGCTACAAGTCACATCATTAATATCAGATCTCTTAACTCCTGCATTTCCCAGCAGTGAAAATTTCAATCCAGGCCAGAAGTGGGAACGATACTATATATGTTTGTAAATCTTATCATAACACATAACACGTAGTTGTCAACAGAAAATGCCTCCTCAGTGATACCAGATGATGCCTCATCTCACACAGTAACAAATTTAGAAAAAGAAGAAAGGTAGTCTTCAGAAAAACGAGCTTAACCACTGTGCAGTTATGGGAAAAGAGCCATTTCTTAATAACACTGTTGCAAATTACACTATGATTAACTTAAATAAGAAATTTTAGGATCTCATTTGGATTATGAAACAATAGAAACCAGAATAGACAGTGCAAGTAACCATCTCCTGTATACCAAGTGGCTTGTTCTGTCTATTGAACCTTAACAGCTCTGGAAACATTCAGAATTATTCTAAAACGAAAAAATATTCACCTCTGAGTGGAATTTCAGAACTGATAAACTTTCTTTCTTGAAAATGAAACTGATTTTAGACATTCTGAAATCTTCTCTGGAAGGAAATTTCAGTGGGGGCAGGGGGAGTGATGTTGGCAGAAAAAAAATTCCAGAACTTCAGACAATTTTCCTGAAGTCTGGGGGCAGACTTTTGACTTTCTGGCATGGATCTAACAGGGCTTTAAATCAAGATAGTGCCCTCAGAGCATGTAGGATCTCATGGTAGTGAGAAGCTCTGGGGTATTGTTCTAGGGATGGATGGTGCTACAGAGCTCAGAGAAATTTCTGTTTATGTTTTAACTGAAGTTAATACTAAAAAGTATCCTTGAAACCATGAAGGATTATAAACCAGAAACTGTAAATCTGCAAAAAGCTGCTTCACTGGCAGATTTCTGATCTATTCTTGTGAGCATCACGATATCCTCTGGTCTTCTATGAGCACAAAATTTGCCAATACTATATTGTGTACTGTGACTTAGGTTGTAGATTACTCAGTGACTACTTATAGTGTTATTAAATTCATTAACTCTTGGCAAAAGGGGGTCCCAAACCTAGGCAGGTGTGGATTCTGCAATATGTACATGCATATACATTTTTTCTCCCTTTCCTCTGCACTGGCAGAGGATTTTTAAAAGCAAATCTCTCTGCATCTCCTGCACTGATATTTCGTACACTGTGTTGGCTGCTGAACCATAAGCTGTCAGTTTACTTTCTCTTTTTAAACAAACATGTTCCTTTCAGCTGTGACACCCCAGAACCAAAGCAGGTCCTGCATCATGCTTACCCTAGCTGAGATCCATTGATGGTGACTTGTTCACTCTGCAGGAAGCCATTTCTCCCAGCTGCAGCCACAGCAGCTGTCAATGGCATCCTCTTCCCATCTGTTTCTGCAGGGACACTGGCTATTGAAGTTGGCTGGGAAACGTCCCTCCTGGTCTGTGTGTTTCTGAAGGTGGTTTGGTAGAAGCTGGACCTTACAGATTGCCTGTTCTGAGACCCCAGACGGGCAGCAGTTGGTGATCTCACTTGTCCCATGGCGCTGCCCGAGGTCAGGTAGTTTTCTTTCTCCAAAAGGTTGGTCATACTGCGACTGTTGCCTGCTTGGTGGTACAGAGGTACAGTGGGGCTGGGGTAGACACCATCCAGGGCAACATCATTGACAGCCCCCATGCGGGAGTGTCTCTTAAAAGAGCGTCCCCTGTTCACCGAATCACGAAGAGTGTAACCAACAATCTCAGACCGAGCGTATCTCGGGGGGACAGTCCCACTTGATCTCCCGATATCTCCATGCCTCATAGAGAATCCAGGTGAAATCCCTCCGTCATAGTGAAAATCATTGGACACATATGCCAGTCTTTCTGGATTTCGTTGGGGTGAAACCTCCAGTCTCTTCAGAGGTTGCCTTTGAGCTCCCTCTTCCATTGTCCTGTAAGCAATCCTCGTCCCCCAGCCATTTGTGTAAGAGGACGGTGAGGCAACCTGCTCAAGGGTGCACAAAAGAACAGGAGTCACAGTAAGATCACAGCACTTAGGATTGATAGCAAAGAAGCCAAACCGAAAAAGCAAAGATAAAAATTTTACACTCTGCTTTTAGAATTGGAGAACAAAATGTGAACATCACCAAAGTTGTGTGTTAAATGGGATTCTGCAACACTTCTTATACCTGCCTCATGAAGGCAGGAAGAAGTACAGTCTAAGGCACCTAATCTTCAGTTATAAACTCAAAATAGTTGCATAAGCCAATTATTTCTGGTAGTGAACAGTTTGATTATTAATGGACATTTTTCAGTTTGAAACTCCTTGGGGATTAATACCAACATCTCTTACTAAAACTAAATTAAAGACTGTCCAACATACAGAAGAAAATGAATCAGTGAGATATTAAAAATATACTAAATTGCTGCATATTGATATTAACTTTATTAATACAAAGTTATTTGGCACTCCTGTTCGCTTTGTGGTAGTATCTAGTAAAAAGAGATAGTCCTTTCCCTGTTTCTTTAACCTCTTAAAAATGGAGGAGATTGTATAACATTCCAAGAAAACCAAAATGACCATTTCACCATTTCAATGATTTCCCCAATTCTACAGTTGCAATTTTAGATGATTTTTCTCTTCCTGTGCCTAATGGGCATAGACTGTAATGGAACATCATCTTGCTTTATAATTTTCTCTTTTCTAAAGTCAACAAATCCACTTCCTCCAACCTTTCTTTGTAGGATGTATCTTCAAGATTTTTACTGTTTAGGTGCCATTTGAGGTATCTCCAAATTTTCTGCCTTTTTCTTTTGGTCCATATTGGACACCATACTCGATTCCAACCTTCCACAAGTAGATCAACTTGGAACACTATCTGGCTTTCAAAGAGAGGAATCCTGTTTTTTTTAAAATCAAAACCCCATATATTCCATTTTCATGTTGTAATAAAGTTTTCTAATATTAAAGGCATTTTTCAAGGTAAACTGAGGAGTTTATACAAACTATGAATTGAAGGAACAGTGCTCAGCAGATAGCTGCCAGACTAAAATCCCCTAATTTCGCTGTTGAGGAGATCCTGAGGATGATAATTGACTCATAAAAGGAGTAAAGGTTACAGGAACTGGTAGGTTGAGGCAAGGATCATTGGCTATATCTGTTTATTCTACAGAAGTTTTGCAAGGATATCTTTATCTTTTGTTTGGGGATAAGGAGATTAATGCTTTTGTGAAATACTAGACCTTGTGGCTTTTTCCAGCTTTCACACAGCACAAATAGTCTCTCTCTTTCCCCCAAAGCCCCGTTTCCCCCCAGGAAAACTGCATTATTTTCCTCTGATTCCTATGTCACCTCCAGTTTTGCTCTTGTTGCTCTCTTTAAAAAGGAGTGAATTCACATAAAATATTATGGACTAGAGAATAGGTGAGAACAGCAGAGAGGAGGACACCGAAAGAAATATCTTTAAGTAAATAGTTCTAACTCTCCCCATACAGAGCCAGGGCTGCTTCACTGGCTGTTCAGAAGCTGGGCTATTTCTTTTGACTACAATAAGCTATTCTTAGTAATCTAAAATTAAGAAAGAATTGCACTCTCCATAGACAATTATTTATTAAATAAATATTTCTGTTCTCAAGCTGAATTTCTTTCAGTTGACTAATGTTGATCATGCAGCAGTGATGCTATTGAGCTGTGTTGATTTCCCAGTCACATGGTTGCTCCCTCAAATAGGTTCATACCAGTTATAAGCTTTGTCACAAACCCTGCAGAAAACCAATTATTTGTTCATTCAGGCCATGAACCCAAGAAAAGCTGGTCAAAACAACATGAGAACTTATGATTAGATGGTTTAGAAACACCATTGTATTGCAAGGACTGTACTGCTGAAATTCTTGTAAGGCTAAAAGGGGTTACAACAATAGTATTTTAAATTATAAGGAACACTATACCTGTCTTTGTGAAACTAAAGCAATCTGTTTTCCTTTGGGTTTGGATGCTTAATTCTGTTCAACAGGGCAGCATGGCCTCTAGCTGCTCTGAGTTAGGGATGTGCTGATTGACCTGCCTGGTGGGATGGATAAACTTCTCACAGCCTTTGCCTTAGTGGAGTGTTAATATGATTTTTCGTTTTCTAACCTGATGCCCATTCTCACAAAACCAACAGGGTTGCAAACAACCTGTCTGTACAACTGAGTTTAATCTGGCCACTAGGCTCTGAAGTCACTGGAAGTGGGGTAAAACATTAGGAGATTTCAGTTGTAAAAACCTCATTTTCTAGAAATCAGGCTTCAAAAAGAAAACAAATAAGCAACCAAACCTTGTAACACCATCTAAATGCTACTATTTGTGGTAACAAAATGAATAAACAGTGCACATGATATTATATTTTTTTCCATTCATCATCTTCCTCACCTGGCCTGACTGGTAATATGAGAAACCATAGGGAGTTCTTGGTGCAAAATCATTTTCAGTAATCCCCATGTTATAGACACGCTCTGGAACACTGGATGCTCGGTGCAAGCTGCCTGTAACCAAAGACTGATATTAGTAAGATTTTAACAAAACATGGTATTGTTAGAGCAGGAGATACAGTACTAGGGAAGTGCAGCAGTGTGCACTGCCATTAATATATATAAGCTGGACATTGAACAGGGAAACAATGGGAAGATGTTTGCATTTGGTGTATCACATTCAAAACATGGCTAAGCAAAGCTTCCTGGGGATACAAGCCTTTTTTTCAGTTCCCTATATATTTTATATAATCTTCTCAGTGCTTCACCCAAAGAGGACAAAGAGTCCACTAACATATTCTATGGCTTATGGAGGCACGTGACATATGATGCTGTAAAGTTGGGTTGTTCATTGATGCTTCAAATCTGCAACTGAAAGGTTCACTAAGCCTCCAAATAATGTAGAAGATTCACAGTGTATCTGCTCTGATTCTTTTCTTCCATGACCCAGCTTTGAAAATAGAGCAGCACATGGGGATTATTTCTTTCATTAAAACCACAAACAAACCAACCAAAAACTTCAGGCTGTTTCTTTTTTCACTAATACAATGCATTTTCAAAGAACAAGTGCTCCTATTAATGAAAACTTTTAAAGCAACAGATACTGCTGATATAATTATCCATGAGATTTCCATGCTACTGTGAGAATCTGCATGCAGGAATATAATTAACACAGGTTTAAAGAGGTGAAACTGAAGTTGAAAGCAAGATATACCTCAAATCAGTCATAAATGGGGCCAGTGTGTGCTGCAGAAGTTTGGGCTGAACAGATAGCAGTGGTCAATAAAGAAGTTAACTGGCCATCAATTTTCAAAATAGCAGGTATTACCTGAGATACTGTAGAAAGGAAATCTAAGGAATGAATCACTAACTGGACCAAACAGCTGAAGTCTCTGCTTCTAAAAATAGCAGGAGACCTATGACTATGGGAATTCAGGTCCCAAAAACATACCAGCAAGTGGCTGTTAGGGTGTTTGAAAGCACCTCGTGTGTGTGTGCCAGAGCTGAGGCCTCCAATGCATGCAGTTAGATTCTGGGTTTCTTTAGGTGCACAACCCTAGAAAGCTCAGCACATCTGTGTATTTTATCCTTAGTGTCTGCAGTTAGTAAAGGACTCAACAAGGATGAAAATAAACCCAGGTAATCATAATAACTTATGAATAATTCTCCCTAGCACGTAGCTACCTGGGCAAGTCCAAATTTGTGTATCCTATAATACAGTATAATACAATACAATATAATGGCAGACTGCAATAATTTGAGGCCTAATTCAATCATACTTTGCAGTTATTTTCCTTATTTAATCATACTTTCCAATTTTTTCATTTTGGCCACACGAGGCAGATTTAAACACGTATTAGGTGATTTGTTAAGACACATTCACAGTAACTTTGCGTCATGAGAGTGGAATGATGCAGCTTGGTCAAACTCATGATTTGGATTGTAATAATTCCTTTGTGACATTACAAGGTTACCAGAGCCCAAGGGTTACCCGAGTACATGAGAAATCAGTAAAAGGAAACTGTTCTCTTATACTGCAAAAAATTCTGGCTGATGTACACCAACATCCCAAACCTACAAATTTCTATAAATCTCTCATTTGTGTCATACAAGACAAAATGTACTATTTCAGGTGTCCAATAAGAGTCTATCTTAGCCTATCCCCTGTGCCTGCTTTTTTAAAGATTCACTTTCTTCATTGCTGCATAATAAAGTACTTCCATGAAATAAATAATATAAATTTCTGTTTCTTTACAGTTAGTATTTTTTGTCCCGTTTACTACACTTAGTGAGAAAGTACTCCCGGTTATTTATCTAGTTAGGGCACAATGACCCTTTGAACAAGTAATTTTTGTATATTTTAGGCAACTCTAAACTTGTCTTTACTAATAACAAAAAAAAGAGGAGAAGATGAACTAGCTAGGATAAACTACACATCTAACAGTTCCCTCTTTGCAAAAGCAAAATGCAGTCAAACAGAAATTGTAACATGCAGTTATCTTCAACTAGCCATCTTTTTTAACCTTCAGTCTCCCAGTGAAACTATCCATCAGTAAAAATTTTTCTCTTTCACAAACACAGTATATGTCAACTTATGGAATTTCACTTCACATTTGCAGTTGCTTGCTCTCACCACACTGGTAAATTATTTTGCCAGACTTTTACCTGTGGATTTATTAGGCAGATATAAAATGCATGTCTTTTTACTGTGAGCTCTTTACTTGTGCCACAAGTCAGTGTGTTAAAAGAAAAAGTGGTAATAGAAATGCTGTGTCTTTCCACGAGGTGCAGAATAAGTGACCTGATCAAAACTTGCCTCTGCCAGGAAGGATTCCTTCAGATTATTTTCACCACACTACAAAAACCTACATGTATTTCTTACCTTGCAAAGTTGCTCAGTATTACATATATTCAGAAATCATTACGCTGTCCTTACATACTCAGGGTACTGTTTTTATTTTTTTTTTTCCTAAAAAAGCCATGAAAGACTGTTTTTAAAAAAATTCATATTATGGTCTCATATACTGTAACAATTAGTATTTTCTAGTTGTGATACTCAGTGTTTTAAAGTCTCACAAAAACTCTCTTCAGAAAATATGCACACCATGCTCATCCATAGGGAACAAACACTATTTGAGAGGCCATAGGATACTGCACTTGATTTCCAGCAGCCAGTCAAGAAAAAAATGGGTTTCCTACAGGCCCTGCATCATGTCTGTCAACCCATAAGGATATTTTAGAAAACTCAGGCATCTCAGACAACACCAGACACCCATGTGTGGGCAACTGAGTGGAACCATTTATCACAGTCTCCCCTCTCCCCTGTCAATATGAACTGAAATAGCCCAGGAAACACTTTGGATGTCACTTTGGTCAGTGGGGGAGGAAATCTAAACCCCTTTGCTCTTCTCCAAGGCAAAAATGAAAGCTGTACAAAAATCACCTGATATTGCAACAGTTATGACAAAATTTTAAGATTGGAAAAAATAATTACAGTATCAGGAGGGATGACTGAGCAAAAATCCCATCTGTCTTCACAGAGGCCCCCTTGTCCCCCTGGATGTGACAAGCCCAACAACTCCAAAGGCCTTGGAAATTTCTCCCCAGCAATCACTGCCTATGGCTGCTGACAGATCAACCTGCTGTTTGCTCTGCTTTCAAAAACAACTATGACAAGAGGCATCTCTAAGATATATGATATATGAACAAAACAATTATCCTCCATTAAGAAGCTCGGTGTATCAAATTCCCCTTAAATCATGTACAGTGGTAACTCTCAGCTGTGAGTCTTTTTCAGCGCTTTTGTGTTCAAATGGTTACCATCAAAGTCAAATTTTGGCTTCAAACCTCCCACTGCAGTCATCAGTGTAGCTGTACCCTGGACACACAAGGCAATTAAGGACTGTGATACTTTCATGCACCCGAGGGCCAACCTGCTGTGTGTTCACTGTCCACTCTTGCTCAGGGCAGGTGGGTGATCACATCCCCAGCAGAGACTCCTCAGTACTTCTGGACTGTCACCTTTTAATCCTTTTTCATACTTCAGCACTCATGACAGACTAAGACGGTGACATTTAAGAATGGCACATCAAAAAAATCATTGAATCACTTCATCTAGAGATCACAGAGCCCTCTTTTTTGATTGTGCTCCTTCATCACTCTGCCAGCACATGACTGGTCCCAGAGGAGTTTTTCTAACATTTTATGCTGGTCAGTACATTTACACAAATGCTCAAATTTAAGAAAAAGATTTCTTCTGGCTCAGGAAGCAGAGGCGAGGAATTTAATAAAACCAACAAAAATTGAAAGTCATCAACGAGGAATTTTCTTCTACGTCCTTAACCCACAAAGATATAAACAGAAAATTGCTACAAAGCAGTCATCACAGTCAGTATTCTGCAAAATGGAAGCCTAAGGACAAAAAAGTGCCCCAGCCCCCTAAAAGCAGGTCTAACAAGAAAACACTACTCAGAATTTTATAAATTAAGAATTGTGAGGAATAAATAAGGGTCTGATTTTAACAGTCTTGTATCTGATGTTTTTTATTGGGAAGTCTCATAAGTTTGAATTCTGGTTTGGGGTTTTGTTTTTTTTTTTTTTATAAACACACTGTGTTTATAAAACTATGTAAGGGAAAGAATCACAACACGGCCAGCAGTTCATCAGGACATTTGATTTTGTATGATATATTACTCAATTCTGCCCTGATTTTTTAGAATGAGGAACTAATTAGGATGGTTTAAAAAGCCTACCAAAATCCAAATGGAACAGGATCAGAGGCAAGTGGACTTACAAACAGAAAAAAGTCTAATAGATTCCTAAAATGTACATAAAATAATCAAGTGCTGCATCATAGGCAAGCTGAAAAACACCAGTCATTAAAGTATATGATTCTGAATGCCATTTTTCTTTGATAAGGCAGAACTACCTAGCAGTCCATTTCCATCCCTAAATAGCATCCAGAAATTTGATATGACTGCTTTAGTTATTCAAAACTTCTAAGTGCAGCATAATCTTTAATTTATAAAGGTTCGGGATTGGGTGAATTAGAAAAGTTGCAGCTGTTGTTAAACTGCTTGAAAAGCTGTTAACAATGTTTGACAATGTTTTGAAAAGAGCTGAGGTCATATGTAACTTCAATCATTTGGCAGCAGGTGGAATCCTCAAATCCAAGGATGACTGAATTTCTATTATAAAAAAGAAATACACACTCCAAAAGGGGGAAAAGGGCATGAAACAGCAAACAATATGAGGGTAGGAGGTAAAAAGATGTTTTTTCCATTTAAAGGTAAAGCTGAAGGCTAATAAGACACCTGTAAGTTGAAATTCTAAGGAGAAATTATACTGCCTGGTAAACTACTTCTTGTGGCTTCAAAGTTTCCACTACAGTCAGTAGAAAAGGGGTGTGCACAGATGATACCGGGCAAGACCTTTTCTACCACTGATTTTTCATACCCAGTGGTTATGTGCTTGTCTAATTTTAGGCATGTATGTGAATACTGTGGTTAGGTATGCATTAAGTACCTTGCTGAACAGAGTCTGAAATACTCCTGCAGATAGGACAGTTATATCACAGGGGCCTGCTCCTGCTCCCTCTAACCCTTTGTAAGTCTTCCCTGAAATGGCAAACAATATGGGACCCTTGGTGAATGTATCCAGAGAAAGGTTATAATTCAGAGAAAGTGATGCTTTTGCATGTAAAAGAGGTCATATTTTTTTAAAAAAAATTTTTAAAGGTACCCTACATATAAGAATTGAAATGTTTCTCAAAGCATAGCCGATTTTTGAGCAAGTCTATACAGAAAGCACATTGGGACACATATGCACATATATGTATATTTTTCAGGAAAGTAAACATATTAAATTCAAGATAGGCATTTGATTCACATATATATTTAAAATATACATAGAGGTATGTATATTATATATATATGTACGTATACATTCATGGAATGCATTTTGGTTTCATTTACTTTTTCTGAGTTTTGCAGTAGGACTAAAGAGTGTACAGTGAGTTGGGCACAAGAATACATTTGAAATATGAAAAGTTCATTTTATGCATGAACAAAACACGTTACAGACGTGGCATTTGCCACTCCTGATCCTGAAGTTTGAAAGTTTTGGTGTCTCAGAAATGCAAGGGGTTCAAATACTTGACCTTTAGAAAAACAGAGCAAACCAGGACAACTATCCCCAAATACATCAGGTCTGTTAATGTATTCCAGAGAAGTCAAGATGACTTGGGAGGATGGGAACTCTGTCTTCATAGTTTTATGCATGGTTTAGAGACATGAGCTCAGGTTCATGACACTGTATCATCTATAAACTAGTGCTTAAAAAGCTTTTTGCAGGCTCTCTGTTGAGAAGAAAAGAAATTAAGTTACTCTAAGAGCGTTTAGAAAACATATTTAAATGACAGCAGCCAAGCTAGGGACTTGGACGTGTATCTGCACATTGCACAGCTGTGTGTATCTGTTTATGTGAGTTGTATACCTGATTTTTATGAGTAGAATATGTCCATGTCTGCACCGTGTGCTTTTTTTGCCATGAGGTGCTTTTTAGATAGAGGCCAGACAAAGAACAAGAGAACATTCCTCTGCCTGACAGGAATAGATGAGTGAAATATAAAGACCTTCGTCTCGCAGCTTTTAGCAAATGAAAGGTGACAGCTTCTTTGAGGATAACTGAGCAACAGGGTATGTAGCCTGTAAGTCAGTCGTATCTTCATATTTTAAAAATAAGATTAAAGTTTCATAGTATACAAAGTTTTCATTAATAGTTAAGACTAAGCCCCTTGGGCAGCTTGCCTTTAACCCTCAGCACCTGAGAGTCACCCTGTAGGGCCCTAGTTGGGGCACAAGGTGTGTCTGCAGACTTTATTGATTGAATCTGGCCTTCTGCCTACAAGATTTTAGAAGCACGGAGTGATTGACGTCAATTTGTATCATGCATGTCAAAGAACTGGGTAAATAATGTCTCATAGCTCTATCGTTCTGTGTTTCCCATTCATGCCTTTCTCAGAGCTACTTTTCCAAACTTCCTTTTAGTTTTGTTTGTTTGTTTGAATTTCATAGTTAAACAAGGCAAAACATTTTCTATATTTCTTCCCATTTTGTTTAGCAAACAGGACCGGTGGGTAAAGATAAAAACATTAAAATAAGCACATTAAGCGGTCGCTGGATTAGAAGAATTTCCCCTCAATTCCTCCCCCTCCTGGGCAGCGGAGAGCCGAGAGCGGCCCCACCACTCACCGAATTACAGCGAGAGTTTGGGAGGGAGAAACTTCTGACTCACTGCGGTGGGAAAAGAGAACGGGAAGAGGTAACAGATTCGCTTTTTTCTG
>NW_021940682.1:8102734-8278973 GCF_001715985.3 Manacus vitellinus
TGTGTGTGTGTCTGTGTGTGTGTGTGTGTGTGAGTTCGTGTATGTGAGTTTGTGTGTGTGTCTGTGTGTGTGTTTGTCTGTGTGTATGTGGCTCTGGCGCCACGTCCCGCACTCGCCGGGGGACCGGCTACCTTTCCGCCCTCCCCACGCCCCCCGTCGGGAACAAACACATGCAGGCGTTTTAAACATATTAAATATGCGCTGTCTCCATGTACCGTCCCTCACAGATGCCCTGTGTTATGTCATACATTTAAGATGCTTCTATGTTTTTACACATTTACGCATTTTGTGCATGTGTACATAAGTTTCAACCTGGAAATTGAAGACGCTTCAAGTGCAGCGGCCCGTGCTGAGCAGATCAAACTTTCAGGCGGGACTGTGATGCGAGAGTGGGTATAGGGATGCTGGTCTGGGAAGTTTTCCTGCTCTGTGGGTTTTTTTTCAGGCTGCCTTGAGGGATTGCAGAGAGATGAGTCGAAACCGCCTTCTCTCCATAGTAAAGAGGTGATGAGGGAATTGCTCAATTAAAGGTTGGAAAACCCCCGACTGGCGCTGCCCCTGCCGTCACGAGCGGGTTCCTACCCACTGAAGTACAGCGGGGGGAGTGCGAGCCGGGGGAAGGCTGAAGTTCTCTATCACAGGACACAGCTTGGAGTCACTGTTAAAACAAACACTCTACTCGCGATGGGCTGAAAGGAGGAGGAACAAGAGAACATACAGTGTCTTGGGCAAAGGAAAGTGCAGGCTTTAGAAAAAGAAGTAGGCAATCCAGGGTTGCACGATTCCAAAAAAAAACTCACCCAAATCTCCACCAAACTAAGTGTAGGTATTTTGATGGAAACCCCGATATTTCTTAAAAGGAAATGAAAATTAATGTGGCTTTTAACTTCACGTGTTGCTATTCCAGAGGCGTGCTGGGACTCAAAATGAGCTGTTGAAGCTTGTTTTTTACCAAATTTCAGACAGCAGTGAGGGTACAGGATGGCTGGGGAGAAACTGGGGTGATCCTTGTCTTGGGTTACACTGTGACATAAGAAACTGGGCACCTTCTCAGAAAACACAGGATGGGGATGGGGATGAGGAACCAGCTCTATACTTATGAGTTCAGAATCCTTTTGCTTCTGATTTTTAATCGTTGCCTCTCTTCCAATTTTTTGTCAAAGAGGGAGAAACAGCTCTGGCCCTTCTCATCACTTGGACTGACTAACGTCATTCCCTTTTCTTCCAATGTAGTGTTCCACGAGAGAGGTCATGTTAGTGATACATGAGAATAGTTAAGAGAAACTGAGTGGCACACTCCTTTTCCCTTATAAATGGGGAAAGGTTATATATCGGAGCAGAAAGGTTGGAGATGAACTGTGGGGGTACCAGCTGGAAAAGAGGAGCAGCAATTTGTGCAGAGGAAATTGGAGGTATGTGGCAGAAGTGCAGATAGCAGTGGTTCCTCAGGCATGTGGCTTTTTTGTCGCATATTAGGACAGGACTAACTTGCGTCCTGACCTGGGTTATAAAGCTGTGTTCATTTCATCAGTCGTTCCTACAATCTTGATGAATGCTGGCAGAACTATGATGGGCAGGAAAAAATCGTAACTGAAAAGTGCAAGGATTAAAAAAAATGAAAGCATGGACAGGATAAGGCAGGAAAAACAATGGGGAAGACACATCACAGCTAGAAAGGAATGTTAACTATGTCAGAAACTCTGTTAGACCCTTTTGCTGACATACAGATGGTCACAAAAGCATTTCCAGTAAACAATAGATACTACATTCTCAGGCAGTATGAGTGAAGAGATTAGAAAATAGTCTAAAAAATGTGAAACATTTCCTCCCCTCCTCCTTTTCCCTACTCTCTTCTCTGTTGCTGAACTCCAGCTCAAACATGAATTCTGGATAGTTTTTATAGTCGAGACCAATTTGGTTTCACACAAAAAATACACCTGAAATGGATTCAAGATTTAGAAAATACTTTTGTAGAGGGTATCCCCTAATGCCACTGACACCACGTAGAGGTTTACAAGCTCTTGGCACATCAGCATTGCCTCTGTTGGAAGAACTCTTGAATTGTTATTAACTTAATTTTGCAAGTATATACATTTCTTTGTGCTTGTGATATCTGTGGCAAAAGAAATGGCAGTTTTCTCTGGACTTTAAAATCTTCAATTAGATTTTTTTAGTTGGGTTTCTCTTCTTGTGACTAGGAATGCTGACTGGAAAGTTGGGGGCGGGGGGGGGAGAGAGGAGAAAGAAAGAATTTTGCTTGCACAGCAATTCAGAAAATGCTTAGCCAACATCTGAAATAGAAATGAATTAAGTTTTTCTTCAGTTTTTCTTAACTGAAGAAAATAAATAAATGCCACGTAACTGATTGCCCCATCAATAGCAATTCCTTGAAGTTGATTTATGTTGGATTAACACCCCTTTTTGACTGAATTACAAACAAAAAAAAAAGCCCCAAGTCTTTTGAGAGGGAAATACTTTAGCAGTGCCATTTGCAGATGTAAAGCAACATATTTGGGATTATCCTCGAAAAGATTGCAGCTTGTGATGAATGTTTACTCATTAGATTTTTGAAAAAGAGAATTAATTATGATGCATATGGTGATTAAGGGATGAGGAACCACATACAAAAATATTTGCTTTCAGCTGTGTCTAATGGAGTCAAACAGATCAGAAAAACAGATATTTCTTTATAAGACTTATTTCCTGTTCTTACCAGATGTGCTTGGCCTAAACCATGCAACCTCTCTCTATCAGAAATTTCTCACAAATAATATTTATATTAAAGTTATGGTAGTTGTTCCTTTAGCTTGTCTTTCCCTCCTCCCCTTGCCCCAGGACCGTGTTAGGACTTAAGGAACCAGCTGAGTTTGTACCCTGGAAACAGATTATTTTCAGTTGCAGGAATCTTAGAGGAAATGAGATGTTCAGTTTAAAAGTGAAACAGCATCTTAAATACACACAGAAATAATGTGTGTGAATCTCTAGGACCACACAGAAAATGAAGTGACATTTACTCAGAGTTTGTTTTTTCCCCCCTTTTTCATTTTGGATGCTAGGGTTGTGGGCGTTATATGTAAGTGCAGGTTAGTCAAGAATTGCAGGATTGTTTCTACACGTGTCCTCTTCCCTCGGGTTCGATTTGACCCCGCCGAGGGGAAGGGAACCGACTCCTCTCCGCCAGGAAAACCCCTGCGAGGAGCGAGAGGCCACAGTGCCACCGCGTGTTCCCTTCCTGGAACGGCACGGCCGAGCCCGCTCCCATTCCCTGCTCCTGGGAAAGGAAAACTTGCAAAGCAGACTTGGAGAGTACACAGGAAAGAGTTAACTCTGTGCTTTGAAACCTGAGATCGGTATCTATTGCAATTTTGTTTGCCGTAGGAGACCGAACTGAAGCTCAGTCCTTCTGTCTTTTGCACCGGGCATTGGTATCCTGTATTTTCTTCCAGTAACATAAATTTCTTTCACCCTAGCGTAATTTTTGGAAACAGAGAAACAGAAGATCATCTCTTTGGTCCTGTAGGATAATTTAAAGTAAAGATTTTTTCAGAGACACCTGGAGGAAAAGGGCTATTTTTTCCATTGGTGAAATGAGTGTGATAGCAGTTCTCTGCCTGAAAGAGATGTGGCAATAACAGCAATAGGATCTGTGACCTAGACAGGGTTCAAGGGAGCAGCAGATTGCCTGAGGAAAGAAAAAACACAATCACAGTCACACATACACACACACACACACACACACACACACACACACACACACACACACACACGATGACAATGACTCTCACCGAAACATGACAAACCTTCGCTTGTTTTGATGAGGTGAGTGTGGAACTGTTGGCTTTGAAAATCCAGGCCATAGCCTGGAGCTGACTAAATGTTCTGACTCGAGAAATGCCATAACAAAACTGTCCCATGGCCATGGGCTTTGCTTTATGTCTCAAGAGACCAAGGACTGCAGATAACAGTGGCTCCTCAGGCATATGGCTTTTTTTGTTGTGTGGTAGGACAGGATTAATGTGCATCCTGACCTTGCTAATAAAACCATGTTCATTCCATCAGTCTTGCCTCAATTTGTTTCTTCCTGCAGCTGGAGGTGTTGGTTTTCCAGCCTACCTATAGCAGGGTGGCAGCTCATGTTGGCCAATATCGTAGCCCTCAGGTAAAATCTCTGCTGAGTCTGTTGAGCAGTTTTGCTTGGTGTCACTGCCACACAGCGCTTGATCTGATGCAAAGGGGATGAACCTGCTAGAGATCTGCACTGGGATGCATTCAACCAAAGGATATTTTTGAATGCTATGCCCAGCACAAGTTATGGGGTTAGGTTGTCCTCTGATACAATAGAGCAGTCTCCAGGAGAAAGGAGGAGGTGTTGGCGTGGCTGCCCTTGTGTACGACGACATCTGTGATGCTGTAAAAAGGTTTTGGCGCAGTGGATGAGACAGCAGGAACAGAGGGAACTGAGATAAAGTTTTTAACATGCCTGACTATGAATCATCTCTGTGGAGATTCCCCAGCTGGATCATGGGGAACGTTTTACTTGTTAGTGGGCTCCTCTTCACACTGTGGGTAGGGGACAGTCTGGTTGCACAGCCCCACCAGGAAGATATTTTCAGTGACTAAGAATGGAGGAGACAGAATTAGTCTAAATTTTCCGTGTCCCTACAGATCCTTTGTGTGTGACAGGACCAGCTGCACACTGTGAACTGGAGGTGAGGTGGTCAGCAAGTTCTGGGGGAAGGTAGCAAAGCCCATTCTGTCCTAGCCAGTCAATATCTTGCGGATAACATTCCCTTGACTGCTCTCTTCTTATCCAGTTTATCACAGCAGGCTCAAGGCTTGCTAGCAAAGCAGACAAAACTGAGCAGTAGGGAAACATGGCCAAAGCTGGTAATGCTGCATTTAAGCATCGATAAAATAACAGCATGGCCCTGTCTGTGTGTTGGACTGTTTGCTGCCTGATTATCTGCTGACACAGGCAATTCCCTGCATCTAAGGCTTGTTCTCTTGTCCTCGTTTCTTTTCTTTCCAAGTCCCTGTGCTCAGTTTTACCCTACCATTTCTAGTCTCTCACTTTAGTAATCAAGTGTAATACTTTAAAAGTGTGATTTTTTTTTCTTTCTTCTTTTTTTCAACCTCAGAAATGCAGTCAACCAGTTATTGGAACAAAGGTTATGCTCTGCTTCTGTCAGTTCTTGAGTCATCTGGGCACTGGGAAGACAGCCAAGAAAGATCTAGGAAGGCATATTCAAATGGTCTTATCAGATGCTTTGCTATAAAGAACAACAACTTAATGTGACTTGTTTGCTAGATTTGGAATGAAAGGAATGAAGTGGAGATAATTTCAGTAATCTGTGATCACTGCTTTGAGTAACACACTTTTTCAGTTGTCTCAGGTGTGGATGCTTTTCCATGCTTTAGAATTTTGGTCACTGTAGTAAAAGGACATGATGTATATGTAGGTGGAAGTATAAATATTTTTAAAGTGAGGACAGAGGATTAAAATATCAGTGTTTATTTGAGCTGTTATTGCATGCAGTATCATCTAGAGGCTCTGAATTTTGTTGGCACCCTCTTTCATTAGGGGCTGCATGTGTGAGGGAGTTTTGACTTCACCTTATGGTACAAGTAAATGATAGATCCAAATGACTGATATCTCATCTTTATATACAAGTCAGGGGTGGAGGAATTAAATGTTATTCCTGAAGAAATGTGGTATCCCAGAAACTGAAAACCATTTTTTATTTGTTGGCTTCTAGTTTTGAAATGTATGAGATGTGGCTATTGAGGACAGTATTAGAGCAACATTTTAAAACATTCTTTTTTCCCCCTAGTGTTAGTAGAAGCACTTTTATTGGTCATATTTACCCCATCAAAGTAGTATTTGAAATAAAACTAAAATATTTTTTTCAAATAAGAGCTGTCAACACCCCTCCTCCAGGCAAATTAAAATTATTTGTTTCATTAAAATATCCTAATTTCTTTTCTTCAGTGAAGTTGTAGAAAACACTGCCAAAGGGACTTGAGGAGAAAATCTACTAATTTTCTGCTGTAAAGTAGGATTAACTGAATTTAAAATAACACAGATATCTTCCTAATCTGCTTTTAATATATAATTTAATAATGCATGATGGGTAGCTATTTCTGTATCATACTGTTTTTCCACAACCTGAGAATGCACACATGAACAGTCTGTTATAATAGACACTCATCTGCATAATGCCAGATTAATACATCCAAACCAGTCACTGTAAGAAGATGACAGAATGCACTAAAACACACAGGAGGTTCAGCTGGAAGAAAACTGAAGAGTACATGCATATTCATTTTGGGTTAACTACACAAAGCAGTCACAAAGCTGGATGCCCTGTTTCCTTGGGAAAGGAAAATCTTGGGTAGACTCCAGTTGCCAGAATAGTTTATAAACAATCTGTGGGTAAGTTGGGTCCAGTTGGCCAGCAAGAATTGCTGTTGAGAGATGCTCTATGAACACAATGATTTCCCAGTAGGTTGGGGGTTTTTTGGGTTTTCTTTAGGTAAGTCAGACTAATTAACTTTTTATAGGCACATTTTTTGTAAGTTCGGTCCAGTCTGATCCTGGCTCAAAATACGTGCAAGCAGGTTTGCAGTATAAAAAGCTGCCTTGTTTCCTACCCTTTTTAATTTTTATAACTCTTTTTCAGGTTTTGTTGTTAGCATAGATAGTGGTGGGTATAACACAATGAAAAAGTTAATATTCTAGGCATTTCCAGCACACTTTACGGAGTGCATAAGAACAGAAACAAGTTTGCACCAGATCAGATCAAAGATCTGAGGTAGCCTACCATGCTGACATGGTGGCCAACAGTGGATACCTAGTGTAAAATCAACACAGAGGTGGAATAGTACTCCCTTAGCATCCTTCTGCAGCCTACAGCAATTTGCAGCTCAGTGATCTCTTCAGCCAGAGGTAGTACCCTTGTGTTTAATCATCTTTAATGATTTTCCCCCAATAACTTGAATGATGTATTTTTGCATCACTATTGCCCTTCTTTAATAGGTTATACAGCTTAATTATAGGATATGAGAAGATATATTTCCTTATGTGTTGTTAGAAAATGCTAGATGACAATTTCACTTGATGTAATCTATTTCTGGTATTATGAAAAAAACCAGGAATAAGAGTTTCTTATTCATCTTCTCTGTGCTGCTGATTATACCGTTCACTATTATGTTCCTCCAAAATTGGTTTCCCAGGCTGAAAAGTCCTAACCTTTTAATCTCTCTTTGCATGCAAATTGTTTCAGACTGTAGGTTATCTTTATCAGCCTTCATTTTTCTAGCTCAACTCTACAATTTTTAAGATGAGATGCCAGAACTGCACACAGTATTTAAGGTGCCAAGACTCCTTGGACTTAGACAGTGATATATTCATTATTTTCTTTTTTTCTTTCTTATTCTGTACCTAATAATTCCTTTATGTTAACCTTTTTGACTGCTTCTAAGCTGACATTTTGAAGTCAAACACTAGTGCAGAGGATTCTTTGTTTGGCCTTCATGCTTTCTGAAAGGATGTTGAATATAAACACATTTTAGTGGCTATTACAGTTAGTCCTTGATAGTGACATTGTGATACAAGCCAAAAATACCTCTGGGAAGAGAGTCAGACCCAGACACTCCCTCTTGAGCTGCCTGGCTAGCTTATCCATGAAACATTCCTGTACAATGTCTAAAAATACCACAGTGTGACATTTAAATCTACATGAGTAATTAAATTCTCCTGTTATTATGGAATTTCCAGTCCTGGTAGACTCTCTGAATCTGAATTCCCTAGTTTGTTGCTGTGGTTAACTGTCCTGATCTTGACCTGATTGGTGGCAATGTCTATACTTTAAGAGTTGTTTTAAAATACTTTGCCTGACACATCTGTATGAGATTCAAGATTTGCAACTGGACATCGAACTACTGCTGTAGTTTTAGTGGTCTTTCAAGGTGTCCATGGGGCTGTGGAATACACATCAGCTTTAATGATGAAGGTCAAGTGTGTAAACACACACACAAACACATAGTTTAAATTTGTGGAAAAGAGCCATAGATCTAAGGAGAAGCAAAACATAATATTCATTAGAAACACATTTCTTTCCTGTGGGGAGTAAGCAATGGAAGAAATCAAAATTTAAATGGCATGCTTTGTTCCAAAGACTGCAAAATGTTTTACATTTTACATTCATGAACCAAACTCGACAACATCACCAAAACAGAATATTTGGCAACTAGTTCCCTGCAGCCATCTGCAAAATGAAATGAAATGAAACCTGGGGGTTTTCCTACAGACTTTCTATGGCTGTGGCTTGATCAATATACTCAGACACTTTCATGTCCTCCCTACCCTTTGCTCCTTTGTTGCATAGTAAATTCATGTATATTTATCCATACTGCAGCATCTGTTGTCTGTTAATCCAGATGCTGGATCTAAAGTGGAAGTTCTCTGTGCCAGTCAACTGTTCCTTGCTATGTGCCATGTCTCTGAAGTTAACCATCGTTTTAGTATGAACAGGAAATTTGGATGTTGTTGCTTCTTTTACGAGTTTGTGGAATCTTTTAGATAAATTATAGAAATATATGCAGTCCCTTCGTGGTCTCCGTAGTATCCCGTTTCATTTTTAGTTTAATGAAAGTTGTAGCTAGGAATTTCTTTCCCTTGCATAGTTTAGATTACTGTGATATATTGTGCCAGCAGACACTGGATTTCACTCCTCTTCTTCAACTCCAGACAGTAATTCCGAGTGGAATAATGGGATAAAGCACTTCCTGAAAATCTGAAGTAATCCTTCCAAATATTTCCCTTATGTGAAGCCACTGGCAGTAATGCAGATACAGAAAGAATGAATATTGTCTTGGCATCCACTGAATCTGTTTCATTTGGGTTTGGCACACACTTATGACTTTTTTTTAATGAATCAGTCAGCCTCTCCATAATCTGAATCCAGTCTGGCTGTTCTTATTCAAGTTGCACTTTTTTTTTGGCATTGATGAAAATTAATTGATCTCCAGACATACTCTGGATGATAATTTATTTCCTGCAGCTGCAAAAAGCTCATATCTCAATAGGCAATTTAAACTGGAATATTCAACTGAAAAGCGATCTAAACAGACAAGGATCTTTTTTTTTGTGTGTGTCTAGAACTTATCTGGAAGAAGGGACAACATGCAGTGGCCTACTGGCCAGATTTAACTGGAAAGATCACTGTGGACATCTGTTACTGACAGGCTTCCTTCCAGCCTCTCTAAAAGCCCTGCTGAAAGTTTTCTTCACTAGACCTGGAATCACGTGGTAAGAAGGATTGGAATTTCTCCCCCAGACTCTGTTTTTTTGGCATGGAGAGGACACTAAAGGCTTCCAGTTGCTAAATCAATGTTTCACTTAGAATATAAAGTAATGAATTAGGGCATCACAGTTATTTAAGACATTTTTATAGTTAAAATGGATGAAATATAATAAATCTCCTTCCTGACCACTTTGATCCTTGCAGGTCTTGTCCATCAACTGTCATTGAACAAACTCCTGTGGCCTCTTCGGGATTGCTAAGGAAGTGCCTGTCAGGGATACCACTTCATGTCACCTTTCATATAGGTTGCTGATGAAATGACTGTTCACACTTCTTCCTTTGCTCTTCCAATTAAATCCTTCTGCTCTTTCCTTTATGTTGGGTGTAAGCAGTAGTTTGGCCACAGGGTAAGAAGGCTTGCCTTGGTGCTGCTGCAAAACTAGAAATCTCTTTTTTTGTTGGGTTGCTTTTCTGTGAGATTGGCAGATGAAGGAGCAGCATCAAATCTTCTGGCAGTAGCAGGCAGGTAACTTAAATAGCTATGGATCTGTTCTCTCTTGTAGGCTGACCATTATATTCTTGAGGGTCTCTCAGTCCCTGTTACTTCTTCATGCCTTTTTTCCCTGTCTTTCTCTCTCTCTCCAAAGAGTTCAGTACAACTCAAAGACCAGCAGCTCAGATGAGACAGACCTTGCCCTCTTCTTGTGGGATACCAAATATAAAAGAATGCAGAGTATGGGAAGGAAATTAAGTAGTTTCATAAAAAATATATAGTCAAACATACATGTAAAATGGATACATCCAATTTTATGCATTTTAGATGAAAAAGTAGATGAAAATTTGTGTGTATATAAACTGCAGTCAGTTGGAAAACATGCATGAGTTACTTTCCATTAGCTTTCCTCTCACTACTGGGATCTATCAGTAACAGCTTGTTTATTCCCTCATGGACTGAGTAATTTAGCTCCTCTTTTCTCCATCATAGGAACATAGTTGAAAAAAGGCTGTCTTTTATGCTATATTCCACAGATCTGAAACAAGATCCTGGCAATATTTCAGATCGAGCAATTTGAGTGCTATTAATACAGATCTCTTGTGTTGTATCAGCTTTCTAGGATTGCTTTTTTTTTCCACCTCAGCTTCCTCTCCTACCTCACTATGAAAGCTGCTCTGAGCTTTTTGAATCTATTCAGTGCTGGGCTGTGTTCTGCTATGAGGTATGGCACTGTATTAGTAATGGGTGATGTGACTCTTCATTTTTTGTGTATGAGCACACACAGAGGAATGCACAGACAAGCACAGACTAATGCTGTTATATCCAAGGGAGTTCACTGGAGAGGAAGAAACTCTGGATTTCTTGTCTACTCATAGCTATGGAATAGGACTGCAAATAGTTTTCTAGGGGCGCTGAGGTTTTAATCAGTTGCAATTCCACATGGGCAAAAACACAAAGTACAAATTATTTATGAGGTGAAGAGCATGGATTTGTGCATTCATTGGTTGTATGTGGGACCAGGGGATCCATGTTTTATCCAAACCAGAACAGAAGTTTGACCCCTTTTTGTTAACATATTCCCTAAACTGTAGCAGCCCATTGTTGTATCTTTTCATGGATTGCTGTTTGCAGTGGGAAGGGGGGACAAAAAAGCATTGGGCTTCTGCCTGGTGTCCTGATCATTTGATACGGAATTTGGCCACAAAATAAGATTATTGTACCATATAATGTTTATCTTTGTGTGGCCACACTTCTTTCCTCTGAAAGCCAAGGTGCGAGAAGGGGAGTGAAAAGGTGGGGCTACTGTGCCTTACATCCTTGTACAAGCTGGGATTTGGGCGGGTCACAGACTGTGTCCACCTCAGAAACACTCTGAAATCCATCATTTTAAAAATAATCACAATAATTCAGTCTAACAGATAGGGCAGAAAAATATGACAAATCTGAGCTTGCCAGTTAGAAAATGGAGAGAATAGAACACTCCAGATCTCCTACTTCGCTTTGCCTGAAGTCATACAGATCTTGAATCCTGAGCTCCAGTTTAGGACTTTAACCCTTCTGCTGGCAATTTGTTTGTTCTAACTATGAATTTCTTTGATTCTTTGAGTCATTTTTCTTGTATTAATCATCAAATGGCTCTAATGCTTTTCAGGTAGTTGAGTAGTCTATCCCTATTTTTGTCTCTTCCAGAACGAGAAGTACTCAAGAAGACAAGTAGTATTTTCTCTTTTATAAAATATAGCTATATATATTATTATGTGCTTCAGTGTGAAATAAATGTGATAAGAAAAAGAAAGAATCTTTGCATCAAACACTGACTATTTTGTTCAAACATAACAACAATTGTCAAACAGAAGGTCTTGCCTTTGTTCTTTTCAAAAGCTGGTTTTTAATTGCTACCATTACTTCTTAGTGGTTATTGTACATGAGGAAAAGTGTGACTGCACTTGTCAGCCACTTTTCCTACACAGTGTTATTCTTTTTCAGAAATTATATAATCTTGTAGCCTACTGAGAAGTAAATTAGAAAGCACTGAGATTTAGTCCTTGACTTGAATCTCCAATTAAAGTTACAATTGCTCAAAGTTTTGTTTATTTTCCTTTTTCAAACTTAGTGAAAGGTTATTTGGAGTATGATACATGACAATTTTGATGGAGTTCTAGGAAGATGTTCTTATATAATACTCAACTTCAAAATCACATGAAAAGATTGCAATTAAGTTCTCTGAGACTCACTGTGCTCTTTGGTTTTTGTTTTTCTTTATATGCAGATTAAAGACCTTACTCTCTTTCCCTACTTACATATAATTCCACTCAGGCATTTGGAGCTGCACTGCTGTAATACTGTAGTCAAACAGAACAGCAACAAAATGCAAGTGCAGATTGAATACTAGGTGAAATTTTTGCTGCTGCTGAAGTAAATTCTGCTGCAGGGACAGACACCAGCATAAGCAATCATCAGTCATGGCAGAAGGAAGGACTGACACATAGACAGCACTGGATATTCTTTATACCAACAGCAGCTGTCATGCTCTTGATGAGTTGGAAGTGAACCAGATTGAGTAGAACACAACTGAGGGTTAAAAGTCATCACCAAAGGATTAGTCAATAGAAATTTATTGCTTTGTTGTTTCATGACATCTGAAGCTTCAGCTGTAGAAAGTGCAGGAGGTGATACAGGGCTACCAGAGTAAAAGTAAGAGCCAAGGTAAAAGCAAAGGATAACTTTCAGATTACCGTGTGGAATTTACATCAAAAAAGCTGATTGAAGCAAAAAAAAAGTTCTCTATATTTATGGATATCCCAGTAGATGCCCACTGAGAACTAAAGACAAGAGCTGTTGAGGTAGTCCTCAGAAAGGAAAAAGAAAAAATGATAAACATCATTGGCGCTATCAGGGTTCAAGGGATTTTGGGGTTCCATGTATTCTGGAAGGGTAGAGTTCTACTTTGATGTCCTCTTTTTAGCTGAGACTCATGTCAGCTTCTAAATTTCAAACAGGCAGTGTTTGTTAGGCAAGAGCAAAGATAGAGAGGTAAGGAGAGGAGGAGCTATGGCTTGCCTTGAGCAAGGTGAAATCTGTTCCAGCATAGAGATGAGGAGAGAGGGACATTTTCTGTTCTCATTAAGAGGAAAGAATCTAGGAAAGCATGAAGAAAGACTAATAAATAGAGATAGGAAATGGTGTTAACATTTATTCACACTGAAAATAGGGCATTTATGAATGGATTCGTAACAGCAAGAAAATATTTGAACTTGGTGTTGAGTCAATCTGATCCAAACTTTAGTGAACTTTGAATTGCTCCTCTGTATTGTTACTGTCCTTTTAATGGAAAATAATAAAAGATTGGAAACATGGGCAAGTTACATGTTACAATAAGCATAGTAACGAGACCATAAATATACTAAACTGTTGTAATAAACATAAATCTGAAAGTGTAAAATAAGGGTTTGAAAGCAGCATGGGTTGGGATATGATAAAATGTCTCATTAAAAATTTGGATACTTTATTTTCAAATTTCTACTTCTAAACTTTTTAATGAGACAAATAATAAAGCAAAATGACAATCTCTGTTTGGTCACACAGGGCAGTAAAAGTTTTAAGAAAGAATGAAGGGTGGGTTAAAGCTATCACACTATAAACCAAAATGGAGATTCATAAAGTGCTAATGAGTCTGCATGTTTCATATCCATCGTACTACATTCTTCAGAAACTGAAGGCTATATTGTGGGATCTTCTCTCCTGCTAAAAGCAAATGGACACAGACACAATTTCTGTAAGGAATTGCAGATTTACCTGTTGATATATGCTGTGAGTTAGGCCTAAAAACATAGAGAATGTGGTATCCTTTTGATATGGCATGGAAATAAAAAAAGACAATTACACTCAGAGGTATTACAAGCTATCCAGGACCTTAGAGCTCTAGAAAGAATTTTTTCAGAAGTACAACACTTTGGTAGAAACAAGGATAAAATATGATGGCTATTAAGTAATGACAGGGTAGTGTGATCCGGAGGCCACTGAAGGTGAAAGGATTGCTGCATGATTTATTTTGAGCAGCAATGCCATCTTTTCTTTTTCTTTCTTTTTTTTTTTTTTTAAATTTACACTGATGTAGCAGTGATAAGTCACAGCTGAAACACAATTCTTGCATGTCAAACAAAATAATGGATTGAAAGGTGTGAGTTTTAACTATGACTATCAGGAGGGCTTTTAGCTTTAAATTTAGACTCCATGAGATGCATACAAGATATCATAATCATTAATGGTTTAAAAATCTCTCACAAAAGTATATGACTTCTACAGAGAAAAACAGAAGGGCTACTTTGGGCATGCATCTGTTAGAGATGCTTCAGTTCACACAAATAACCTGTATTGTGCCAGAGGGAAGCTAAATTGAGCTAAGTCAGTGGTACTTTTCAAGATTGAAAGATTTTCATGAAATATTAATGGGAAATATAGAAAACCCCAATTCAAATAATTGAATAAATCTCTAAAAATAATAATAGAATAATAGGATAACTTGTGTTGTGAATGACATTTAAAGGCCATCTAATTCAACCCCCCTACAATGATCTGGGAACATCTTCGACTACATCAGGTTGCTCTCCAACCTGATCTTGAATGTTTCCAGGAATCCATCACCTTTCTCTCTGGGCAACCTGTGCCAATGTTTTGCCACACTCACTGTAAAAAACTTCTCCCTTATATCTAATCTAAATTGACCCCCTTTTAGTTTAAAACCATTACCCCTTGTCCTATTGCCACAGACCCTGCTAAAACATCTGTCTCCAATCTTTTATACAAGCTCCCATTAAGAACTGAAAGACCACAATGAAGCCTCCATGGAGTCCTTTCTTCTCCAGGCTAAACAATCCCAACTCTCTCAACCTGTCTTCAGAGGAGAGGTGCTCCATCCCTCTGACCATCTTTGTGGCCTTCCTGTGGACTTGCTCCAACAGGCTCACATCCTTCTTATGCTGGGGGCCCCCAAGCTGGGTGTGGTACTCCAGGTGGGGTCTCACAAGAGTGGAGTAGGGGGGAGAATCACCTTCCTTGACCTGCTGACCACACTGCTTTGGATGCAGCACAGGATACAATTGGCTTGCTGGGTCATGTCCAACCTCTCATCTACCAGACCTCCAAGTCCTTCCTGGCAGGGCTGCTCCTCAAGTAGGTATCTATTTGATGTAAACACTAGATCATAAAGATATATAAGAATATATAGAGATTACCAATATTATCCTTACCAAGTATCTGCTTGTGTTATAGTGCTGGCAGCAGGTTAAAATGATATCAAGGTATGGGGTCATTCTTCCTTCAAATCAGTTCAGGTTAGGAGTCACTGAAGCCCTGGAAAACAGAGGAAATACTGCATTATTGTCAAGCACATATAAGAAGAATGAGGCTAAACCATTGCACAGAGATTTCAGATCTGTGCTGGTAAGTGTTATATACACAGATCTTCCCTATGACTGTCTGGTCTGTTGCTCTTTGTTCTTCCTGTGCTGCTGCTCAGTGCCTGAGTGATTTTCCCCACTCTCTTAGATCTTTATGAAACACAAGATTTCTTCCCTGGGAGTTGCTGACTAGCTGGCTTTTATCAGATTTTACCCCTCTCTAGTCTGGACAAAGTCTACAACAGGATGACATTCCCCTGAACTTCCCAGAAAAACAATGTAGCAAAGCAAGTTCTTGCAGGTTATTGAGTGTTTAATTATTTTCTTCTTTCTGTGTACAATGCAGTTCACAAGAATATTGTGTGGTTTTCACGTGACTGCCATCTTTGGAGGTCTGCTTAATCCACAAGTCCAGGATGCAGTGATTTTAGTGGCTTTATTGTGTAGGAGAAAGACCAGCAGGAAGAGAATCATCAAAGGGAGCAGCAGAGCAACAGGAACTGTGAGGAATGGCTGGTTAGACACACGTGTTAGTGTTTATTAGCCATGCATATGCCATCTGCTGAAGGAAAGGAGCAACAGGAGACTAGCCATGCTGGGCGGAAAAGATGTGAGAGCAGTGCTGTGACTGGCTTAGATGGGCCAGCCAAAAGACAAAGAGACAATCAAGGAGAAAGTGCAGAGGGAGAGGAAGAGGAGGCAACCCAGCTCTGTGAACATAAAAATACTTGTCATCTTCTAGTGTCTGTTTTTTTGTTTGTTGAGGGCTAACTGCTGAATAAGGCAAGAGTGGACACAGTATTAGGACTGGAGACAGTGCTGACTGGATTTTGCTTCTCCCCTCTTTAGAGACATTGCTGTGAATCTATCAGGGGATAGGGGACCTGAAATTGCTATATCTAATCACATGAGCCAGTTAACATCACTGAAAGGTGATTCCTTGGGAATAGTACCTAGCATAAAAGTTCTCAAATCATTGACAGACAATATAGATTAAAGCTTGCAGCTTTAATTAAGAGGACTACTGGAAAAGAACACCAAAGGTATAAATTCAAGGATTTTGAGTTAAGAAAATGTCAGAATTAAGACACACATAGAATATAAGACACACAGTTTTGACTGGCCAACACAAATCTAGTAATAAATAACTTACAGGAAAATTTGCAGTGGAAAGAGGCAGAGTAAACAAATAAGGGCAGAGATACTCTTCAGCTGTAAGAGGGAAGAAAGCAAACAATGGAAACAGAAACATCATAGGGCAGTGAAGGACTATACCAAAATACTGTTGTTTAAATGCCTATTGATATGATAAGAACTTCAGATTATGATCAGCAAATACACTGAAGGAACTTTATGTGAACCTGACTGCATTAAACTGAATTTTCAAACCGACTTAAATGAAGGATTGGACAATCTCCGCAATAAACTCCAGCTTCTTTTGGAAATAAGACTTTAATGCTGTGACATTAATCTTGCAAGTACATTTTTATTCTCCAAATAAAATTGGAAACAAGGAAAAGAAACTACAATATGAAGAAATTGGAACTGAAGAAATAAATGGCTTTGCCAAAAAATGCTGAGTATGAACATTCTGTGTGTATTTTCCATGACAGTTGAAGGTAACTGAGCGCCCAAGGGGATTTTCTCAGTATCTCCCTTGGCCATCAACTAGAAAGTATAAATCACAAAAATATTCTTATGGATAAAAACTGGCCCATAGTATTTCTTTGTAATCTTGCAACATTATCTTGAGAGTGAAATATAAAATGGAGCTACAATTCTGTATTCTCACGTGTGTAAAATTCTAAAGAAACCATTTCAAACCAGTGTGCATAAAAATTTCAATATTGTATGTAACATTTACTAGAAGCAGTGCTAGAATCACTAAAAGGAAGTGATTTTATTATGTTCTTTCTGTCTAACTGTGTGCTAGCAGCATTCTTAGAACAACTCTTTAATTTTGCTATTCTATATAGTTCTGCTTTGGATGGATAACAATATTATATGAAATAACACCTCTTATCTCCAGCCACTCTTGTGTTGTCAGCTATGCTTTCATATTCTGATTTATAGTGCTTTAGACTGACTTCTGTCTGATGCCTGCTTTAGCTGATTTTTCAGTAATATAACCCTCAGTAACATCAAGAGTGTCTGAAGAAATGTTAGTATTTTTTGCAAATAAAGAGGGAGAGCAGGGTACTTTAACTACTTGGCAATAGAAAAACATGCAGCATATTTAATTTCAGTAGATCCATAGGGCTTATAATATTGATTATTTTGGACTTTCTTTTGATATCAAATTATTGCCTGCTTGTTTTTCCAACAAGACACTCTATAGTTTTGAACGATAATTGAATCCTTTATTCTTCGAAAGACAGCAAGAGAAATACATTATGCCTCTTTCAGATTCATTTTTTTGATGAAGGCATGGAAAGACATCTCTTTGCAGGGAACAGACTAAAAAACTGAGGGACTGCTACAGCTACCTTTTTATTTTTTCTCTCTTTCTCTTTCTCTTTCTCTTTCTCTTTCTCTTTCTCTTTCTCTTTCTCTTTCTCTTTCTCTTTCTCTTTCTCTTTCTCTCTTCTCTTCTCTTTCTCTTTCTCTTTCTCTTTCTCTTTCTCTTTCTCTTTCTCTTTCTCTTTCTCTTTCTCTTTCTCTTTCTCTTTCTCTTTCTCTTTCTCTTTCTCTTCCTCTTTCTCTTCCTCTTCCTCTTTCTTTCTCTTTTCTCTCCTTCTCCTTCTTTTTCTTTAACAACTGCCTCGAATATAAGCAGTGGTGTGTACTCTGCCAGAGCTTTTATGCTCATAAACCAGGGAATATGTTTTGTCCCAGGGCTGAATTACATACCTAAGTGAATAAAAAACTTGAGAAGGCAGAAAACCAGATATCTTATAACATTAGGTTTTTCCTACCATGAGCCTTTTTTTTTTTTTTTGGTGTGTGTGTGGAATTAACTCTAAATCTCATTTCCTAGGTTAAATTAGGTCTTTCTGAAGCCATCTTTGTATTGTTTTTTGGTTTTTATTTGGTTTAAGTAATTCAAACCTACACAGGAAATTTTTTGTTGAGAAAGCTAAATTGTACTGTATTAAAAAACAAAGTAAAACATAAGACTGATTTAAACACCAATTCCATCTCATGCTTAAAGATTATTAAGATATCATCTGATAATGAAAATACACTAACTGCCCTACAGCTGACAAATAAAAAGGCATTTTACAAGTATTATATGGGATGTACAAGCTAATATCAATTCATATGTTGCCTAGTTATAATTTTAATTGTGTTCAGAATTATTTAATTAACTTCATAATTGTCAAGTAAAAAAGAACTGAAGCATACAATCCAAAATCATGCAAATCGAAAATCTCAATTAGCTGTTAGAGAGTTTGGCTCATATGTGTTGTGCTGTGGTTGTCAACAAAACTGCAGTTAAAAAATAAAAGGTTAAAATTAGAAGGAGTTCAAAGGAGGATTCTGGATGAACTTGTGGGGAGAGGGAAGAAAACATGGACCTGTTTGAATGAGTCCTGAGAGCCACCAAGTTGATCAGAGGACTAGAGCACCTCTCCTATGATGACAGGCTGAGAGAGCTGGGATTGTTCTGCCTGGAGAAGAGAAGGCTCTGGGGAGACCTTTAAACACCTTTCTGTACCTAAAGGTGCTACAAGAGAGCTGGAGAGGGTCTTTTTACAAGGTCACAGAGTGATAGGACAAGGGGTGATGGCTTTAAACTGAAAGAGCATGGGTTTATATTAGATATTGGTAAGAAATTCTTTACTGTGGTGAGGCACTGTAACAGGTTACCCAGAGAAGCTGTGGACATCCCAACCTGGAAGGTCAGGTTGGATGGGGCTCTAAGCAATCTGGTCTAGTAGGAAGGTGTCCCTGACAGGGCACTTGGACCTAGATAAGCTTTAAGATCCCTTCCAACCCAAGCCATTCTATGATCCTGATGTCACTAGAGTTGCAAATGCTTATGTCAAAAGTATAATTCAACATGTGTCATATAGAAGAAAACCCAGTGAACTCCAAAGCAAAGGAAAACAGCTTTTCAAGTGAGTACTGGTCTGTATAGTGAACATGACACAAAAAGTACTCCGGAAGAAGTGATATATGATCATGGATCATTATGCCTCTGTACAACTCTTTTTAATCTTCTCTTTTTCTCTGAAAGGCTTAAGATCAAATATTGTCATTTGCTATCCAAGGGTATGGTAAAAAAAGATAAAACAGAGTTAAGAAAGGTGATATAGATATTGCTGAGGTTCAAAAGTCAGTCACAGCTCTTCTATCATAAACATTCCGAAAAGGATACAGCAGAAGTTCCATCTTATATCTGAGGTAAAGCCAGGAGATGGCCAAGGCTGAGGAAAGGACCTTCACTTTTATTGTTATAGATGCTCAGCCAAGAGTTGAGATCTTTGTGTCCTCCAAGCTGTGGTGACTTCCATGAGGCAGGAGAAGGGGGAAATCGAAACTGTCTAGGGCCAACAATTTGAGGAATTTATAACATCAGTTAAAGTCCAAGTGGACTCTCAGGGACTGGAATTTATTACTCTGTTGTATTAGGCTGTTCGTGTGAGATAAGATGAGGCCACAAGGCCAATATTTAATTGACCAGTGTAATTTTCACAAATCATTAGAAGTGACCTTTATTTTCAGCCTCAGCAGATACTAAAAATGCAATGGACCATCACAGTTTTATTTACACTTCTCTATTTGGAGCCAAAATCCTCTAAACCTTGGTTAAGACAGATAATAAAATTGTAACGTTGGACTATCTTGCACTTCAGTTCCATCTGCCACACCATTTCTGTGATAACAGGGGTCCTGATCTTAAAAGCACCTAATTATGTCACTATCATGAGTAATTAGAAAAAATAAAAATATAAAATTTCAATGATAAAATGAATCCAGCTTCACATTGCCTCAGAGTGTTAGCTAATACCAGGATTGGTAAATTTTCTCAAATGCACTTATCCTCACCTTAGTAAGAGGAGCAGAGCTGAACAAATCTCCCTGGGGTTCAAAAGTGCAACTTCCAGATTGGCCTAGCACTCATTTGTAAGTAAATGAATACAGTGTGGTCAGACATATTCCTTTCATTTTTTCAAGCCTTCCTGAGGTTTGTGCCAAGACAGTCTGAATATGGTCTTTCGTCATATTACTGAACTACTCCTGTCCTTCATTTCACTATGGGTTTTATTTTCCAAGAGTGATCTCCTATTGGAGCACAAGTAACCCTCTGCTCCACTAGCAAGATGCAGGCTAATATGAAGTAAAGGGAAAAAGAATCCCTGGGTTGGTCATCCTCACACAACACTCTTCCAGCTGGGAGTACTGAGAATGGGGCATCCTCACACTGCACACTCAGAAGTGCTGGTTTGGGATGTCCATGAGGCAGCAGAAATACCTACTTCAGTCCTTGACAGAAGGAGAATCCCCCAGGTGAGTACATTTTAGGATTGGAAGGTGCTCACAGAGCAATACAGCTTGCATGGGTGTGTGTATGTGCAGGGAATGCTTCGATGTATGTCCAGTGCTGAGGAGACTTGGCAGTGATGCCAGAGCTCAGGTGGGGCAGCAATGTGGCAAAGCCACGTAGGTGTTGCACACTTTGCCAAAACATAATTTCTACTAAAATAACAGACTGAGATTGCACCCAGGCCGTAACCTTTTGTACCAGGAAAGAGGCAAGGGGGCCAGAACAGCTTTGCACAATGAAGTTTGCTGTATACAGCTGGGAGGGACTTCACTTTGGTGTCCTTTCTCAAGGACAGCCTCGAGTTGAAAATGCCTGTGTGGGACCCACCGGGTTCTGGGGACTGCTGAGGGTCTGGAAACCAAAACACTGGCAAAGAACCACCACCTCAGCTCCAGGCCAAAATGCAGTGAAATCCTCCCCACCCCTTTGGATAAGTAAGGAAATGAGGCCATCACAAATCCATTTGGTTTTCACAGGGCCCGTGCCAAGAATCACTGATACAAAGCCGATGCTGCCACTTTTATCACTCAGTGGAATCTCAGTGGCATCCAGTGAAAGAACAGTGTGAGGATGATCATGTACTGGAACAGGTTGCCCAGAGATATTGTGGGACTTTCATCTTTTGCAATATGCAAAACCTGGCTTGACACAGCCCCGAGCAACCTGCTCTGGCCAACCTTGCCCTGAGCAGCGGATTGGACTAGATGGTCTCCCAAGATCCCTTCCAATCTCAGCTATTCTGTGAGACTGTCCAGGTCAAGTTGCAAAATGTAATTAAAATAATATTGGCTAATTCAGGATATAATTTGCATATAATTTAATTTCTGATCCACCAGTTTAAGGCATGGGCAAATTCACAAAATAATTGTAATTGAAAAAAGTTTTGTCTTTAACACAAATCACATATTACGAAATTCCTATTCTTGTAGAAATTCAATTAAATACATGTTTTGAGAAAAACAGATGAATGTAAGCAACTAGTAGCAGAAAAGAAAGTGTTATCAGGAGATTTTGCTGCACAGCCATTCTTGATTATGTTTATTAAGATTTGTTTACTAAACTGATCTACCTATTTTCATCTAATTAAAATTAATTACAAGAGGAGTAATTATGCTTGCAGTCAGACTTGCTACACTGAGCAGATTATTTACTTGAGTGCTAATTTTACAGCTGCATCTGATTTTGCAGTATTGGATTTTAATATGTGGATGCTCATCTTTCTTCTTGCATAGTTTCTAAAATAAAATTACTTGTGTGTAATTACTGAGACTTTTAAGAGCCATCTTGATCAGGAGTGAGATAACTTGCCACTTTATCTTGGAAAGATGGAATTTAAGCTGAGGAGCTAGCTGTGTTGTAAACATATGCTGAGCTTATGTTACTATCCTTTCTCTGAATAGTATTAGAAGATTCATTTTATTAACATATATATGTACCCCTGGCTTATGCTGAACACATAGAGAAATATATGTTCATTTAAGAAACAGGACATTCAGCAATTGCCAGAGTATTGAAATCAGTGGGCATGGGTTCAGTATTCTTTGTAATTATACTACAGCGTATTTATGTCTATTTATAAATTCATAATATATATTTCATTAAAATATTAATGGTTTAAAAGTATAGTGTGGTTTGCCTAAATGAAACAGGTTCAGCACTGTATCTGGAAGATAAACATAGGCGTTTCTATCTCAACAAAATACAAATTTTCTTGATACGATCAGAGGTGATACACAGAAATTAAAAGCTCCAAAAATTGCAAAAAAAGTCTGTTAATTTATACATCAGCCTCAATCTGCAATATGAGACTGGCATCAAAGTGGATGGAGTTATGTTTTGATAAAATTTTAGAGGTGAAAAGGAAAAGAACAACATAAATGTTGGATCAGCTGCTTAGGACTGGCAGCTCAGGGGCTGGAAGACCAGGAGAAGATACATTCTCTCCCTCTACATTTCTCACTCATTCTAGTTAAGAGGTAAAATGTACACTATGATTACGTTATTAAGAAGTAATACACTAGTTTGAAGAATAAATTGGTCAGTGCCTACTGTGCACCAGTGATGAAATTAATGGAACATAACCACTGAGAACAGAAACTGAACTTACTGTCCAGGGGGTATTTGTTCTATAAACCAATAACACCTGAACACGACTTATTCAGAAACAGCAACTGGCCTGAGAATGAAAGCAATTAATCAACTTTCAAAAGCAAGATCCAGTTTAGTAAATTTATCAAATTGTTAAACCAATTTTTTAAAAGAGTTCTGTATCTGAAATATCTGTTGTCTGTAATTATTGATAAATTATATTTCTGCAAATCTGATAGATATGCATACTAGAATGAAGTGCTTTGCTTACCTTCATTGTGATAGCTCCTATTTAGCTAAGATAAAATGCACAGAAATTTGCTCATGTGATCTGAAATAGGTTGTCAAGAATTGAAACAAGGTAAGGTATGTACCTTCTTGTTTCTTTGTTGTTTTAGTTGTTTGTGAGGTTTTTTTCTATTTTAGTATCTAGATAATGTTGCAATGCAACATAAAAAAAGGCTAATGAGACTAATCAAAATCTCAGACAAATATGTCTCCATGATTGAATTTTCTGATTATTTATATAACCAGAACACACTAGGTTCTTTAAAAATGTGATGCACAATAATAAATGGACCACTGGAAATGTAGCAATGATATTGCATATATACCATTCATTAAAAGGACCAAAAAAGGACCCAAAGGCAAGTGGATATAAAAATGCATTTTTAGTGGTATTCAAACACCACCATTTTCTTTTACTCAACGAATGTCCTACTACTCTGAGAATGCTCCAAGCATTTTAAAAGCATTTAAGGGTAGAAGGAGAAAACTGAGACACTATGTTGAATAAGAATTTTAATCTATAAAATCTTGATAATAAGGTTTAAAATTCCTTTAATATCATTCTTGAGATATATATCTGAGAACTACTACTTATTCAGTATTTTAGCAGAAGACCTTTTCCCTGAGAAAAAATGGGACAGTATTATTTAAAATAAGCAACAGCCATCTGCAAATCACTTTTGCAGATCCCCAAATACAAAAAGTCTATTGCTTTTCTTTAAACAGAGGAGTAGAACAAAGAGAGGATGCTATCAGGGGACCTTTCTGATTATTCTTGAGTTATCTTGCTTCATAACTATTGAATGGTGCTCTTCTTAAATGGAAGTTCCTGCATTACTCTGTTTTTTCCAAAGTTTTTTCAAATCTCCCTGATCTTCCCTTAGAAAATTTGAAAACAGCAACCTCTAGTAAGATTTCTAGACCAATCCTTTCGAATAAAGGGAGAAGTTTCAGCTCCATGGAAATAAACTCAGCAAGACATTCTGCTGAGATTTCATTGAGAGTTTAATGCCCAGATCTTTTAATTTAAAAAAAAAGGATAATAGCTTTTTGTCTAACTATTCTGTTCTCCCTCTATTGATTACCTCAGAAATTTAACTAATTTATAACTAAATAAAGCGTGGCTAACTTACTTAAGGGATTTTTAATGTGCAAGTGAAACGTTATGGAGACCTCACATGCCACAGGAGGGAGCCTCTCTCCCGCTGAGCTTGAAGCAGGACTTCGGTATAGGCTATTTTTCTCTTTTGAAACCTGTACAAAAAGAGAGTGACATGTACAGAGAGTTAGAGCATGTCGGAGTAACTCCTACAAACAAAAAAAAGGACTCCCCCCCTTCCCTCCACATTTTAATTATAAATGAAACTTTGGCATAAACAAAACATATGCCATTGAAATATTTGCAATATTTATAACAAACCACTAATGTAATTTTCAAAGATACCATCCAAATTTGAATCCTTCTGTAAATTTTGCACTGAAAACCTTTTTTTTCCTTCATAAATTAATAGTTTTATAAGAAGCTGGAATAGGTTTAGAATAAACGTTTTTACAAAAAAGAAGCTGTTTTGGAACACTGTAAAATGGAAGGGTCTTCAAAATTCTTCATGAGTGGCTTTTATAGAGTAATTTTCAAATTCATTAACCAGCATTGCTGAAAAGGGTAGATTTTCAGTTGTACACATTAAAGTAGTATTGTCTGAGGTAAGCATTCTAAAAGCACACAGGATGTGTTTATTATGCCAGCAGAGATTGTGGCAGCCCTGGAAAACTCATGTGCATTTGGAAGGATGAACCTAAATGGACTTCTTGTCCTGCAGGCTGTTCAGGAAATTAAACTTACAAAGGATGGAGGCTAACTAGTTAGGGCACTCAGGAAAAAGGGAGAAGATTAAACTAAATCTTAATGAAGACAAGTGTCAGCAGTCTCCACACCACACTAAAAGCTGCGCTTGGTTCTTCCCACAGGACAGGATTCCAGACTTTGGGTGGCTGGTTTTGGCAACCACAACTCAGGTTCCAGTGCAGGAGCTTTTATTTGAACTTTCTCTAGTGCTTTGCACTTCCTTCACCAACAAACTTCTAGGGAAATTCGAATGCAGCAAACATATTCTGGATTACCCCTTGGGGATGCTTCAGGGTTCTGGCAGACTTGTGGATTTTTAAGAGTGGATTGAACTGCTGTTGTCTCCAGTTATTTCCCCCTCTCTTTTATCATGTCTTGCAGCTCCTGGGTCCTGATATTAGCTTGCAGGTGATCTCAGCACAGCCACCCCTGCAGAATGGTAAATAGGATTTATATTCTCACCTGGCACCCACCTGAATGAGGCCTTGGCTGTGTAAGAGGGTATTTGTGAATGAAATATTGATCTCTGATTGCGTGAGTTTTTGCTAATCACAAATGCAAGTTAATGAACACCATCACCAACTACAGTGGCCAAATGCATGACACCTGCATCTTCTACAATGCTAGACAATTTAAGCACAGATAGCAAACAATATCTTTCTCCATCCTGCTGTCTCAAGTCACATATTTTACCAGAATAATTATGAATTACTGAGTCATCCAACTGGACACTGTGTTTCTGACAGGTAGCAGTGACACAGTGTGATGCTGAGCCAACTGCAAGAGTCCTCACTTAAAGAATTGACTTCTCATCAGTATTTCAATGTAGTCTGAATAATCACAGATTGCTGAGTGTTCCTGAAACTCCAAGGAGCCATCAGGGAGCTGATCCACCCAGACAAGGTGCAGCAGTACGGAGATCAACCGTGCCACATTTTTGTAACCTGAAACAGGCACAGATCGTGGGCTCAGCTGGAGTGAAGAAAGACTGGTCTGGAAGTCATCTTTCCCTGTAAAACAGGATGGCTGTGTCTGTGTTACCAATATGTCCAAACATTTGTGCCAGCATGGCCACAAATATCTTCCTCAGCTGCATGAAGTTACTCGTCCTATCACTACTCTTTGTCGGGAACTGTAGTGATAGGACAAGGAGTAATGGGTACAAATTGAAAGAGGGGAAATTTAGGTTAGATATTAGGAAGAAATTTTTTACTGTGAGGGTGGTGAGGCACTGGAACAGGTTTCCCAGGGAGGTTGTGGATGCCCTAACCCTGGCAGTGTTCAAAGCCAGGATGAATAGGACCTGTTCTAGTGGGAGGTGTCCCTGCCCATGGAAACAGAGATTGGGACTAAATGATCTTTAAGGTCTGTTCCAACTTCTCAACATTGTATGATTCTATGATTCTAAGTACAGCCTTGTCTGCCTCATTTCTTAGTAATCTGCTCTGTTTTTCTGCCTGCTGGGACTTTAACTGTTAGCACCAGCAAAACAGTCTGAGATTGACATCAAAACCATTACCAAATCTCTTTTTATTTCTCCTGGCTGCTTTTCACACAGCTATGGCCAGTGTCTCTGTGGCATGGCCTGTCTTAGCCTGAGATTCTGTTCTTTCCAGAACTATGTTCCTCAAGAAATTCTTCACAGTCCCTGGTGCAATGCTGCGGAACTCTGTTCCCACCAGGAGCACTGGAAGGCTCTAGGTCTCCTCACACAGAAGCAAAAAGTCAACTTTCTCAGGGCTTCTTAGCACATGCAGACACTATGAAATGTGAAAGGAGTCTACATGACTAAAGATATCTATCTGCATCTCAGGGTCTCAAGCTCTTTAAGTTAAATATCTTGTTCATCTAGTATATTGATAGATATATTACATGAGAAATCTTACAGAGGGATGATGAAATCTGATCACTTTTTGCATAATCTGGGTATTCTCAGTGCCAAGTAAATCCTAGTTCAATGGTCAAGTGTTGGCCAAAATGCAAAGAGTTGCTTTCATCACATGATGGGGCAGTAAAAAACTTGCAAAGTCCTTGTTATTGATATTATTTATCAATATTAATAATATTATCGTTACAACAGCAATTATTATTGTATATATTGTAATAATTACAAAATATCTTGTAATATTGTATTATTGTAACCATAACAGAACCAATAGTAAGACTTTGGAAAAAATTTTTTTTCATGTTTCCTTTGAAAAATTATTTCCCAGGAAAAAACAAATCAAAAAGGAAATATCTCTCAAAATCTATGAACGAGTTGAAAAAGGTCTTTTGTGATGATAATCCCATCAAAACTTCAACTTTTCCAGACTCAAAATACTTACTCTTTTACGTTATGCATACAAATGCCCTGTATGAAAGTATGATACTTTGGAAACTTTGTACTCCTACAAGTATCTCTGGGATTTAATGAGCTCACAGTTCCTTTCCTGTTGTAATGCACTAACACAAAATAATCCTTATAGAGATTACTTAAAATGTCACGTTGGAGCAGGAAACCCTAAGTGAGAAACTCTGACACCTGAAAAATTATAAGTAAAATGTCACATTATTTTGTGGGCTTTATTAATTTTTTTTTATGAATTCCAGTAAACTTTGGGAAACACAAACTATTTAAGACAAACCAGTAAACAAACACCAGATCCAAAATACTCTAAATTGTTCCAAATGTCTTGACTGGATTGTATGGTGGACTGTGGACATTCTGTTCTGTCCAGCAGTACACAGCACCTCAAAATGGAAGCTGTGGGACAGAGACAAAGGTGCAACCATCACAGGGAAAAAACTGGAGAATATGAAGATGCTTCTGAGTTATCTTTTAGAAAGGCCTCAATTAATACATAAATACAGACCTAAATCCACTTCTGTACCAGGGAAAGGAATGTGATTGTTCCCAGAGGTAGGTTGGTCATCCACAACTCTGTGCATGGATGAAACAAGAGTACCAGAGCTGAAATGTTCAGGAGCCTGTGAGTTGCTGTGGAGCTCACAGCTAGCTCCCTGCATTCCCTACAGAATGAGGACTGAATGGCTTCTGTCCCCAGAGCACTCAGATTTCCCCAAGAATGAAGGGGATCTCCTCATTAACATGGACAAATCTGGTAAAAACTCTGAGAACCTTTCTCCTCTGGATTTTTAGCATGTGTTCTCTCTGCATCAGAGATAGGGAGAAAGTGGTTCAAAGGGGTTAAGTGCCCTGGCAGAGGTTGTAAAGCAGATCACTACTGGAGTTGGGAGGACCGTGCACATTCCTGTAAGCTGTTTCAGAAGAAGTCACTATCTCACAAATATTTTAAAGATTTAATAAGGTCTTTCAGAAACCATCTAAATATTGAAAGTGAAAGAGATGCTGCTACATATTTTATGAGGGTTTTTTCAACTGCAGTGATAAAATTTCAAATGGTATTTCATCTTTTTTTTTTTTCCCTTTAACGACTGACACAATAATTGTTTTACAGCATTCTTAGGCTCGAGTTCCATTTAATAATGTGGGGAAAAGAATATAAAATACAAGGGAGACAGCAAGTGAATGCTGTTTGTTTCTCATTGAAAATTTCCCAGGAAGGTTATGTGTAGAAGAAGAGTTTTAACAGTTTATATTTTTGCATGTTAGCTCCTGTCAGAAGTGTAAGAGTATATGCTTAAACATATATATTAGAGAATACTATCTGAGCACACACTAAGACCTGTCATTCTTACCATTCCGTTGTTTTGTTTTCACTCTTTAAGTATTTCATCCAACTGCTTCTACCTTCCTCGGTTGAAACTAATGGTGAGAAATACATCAAAATAGCTGTTTTTTTTTTTCCTTCAGGGGAAAAGCTAATGGACAGAATTTTGCAGAATACAATCACCTCTAATTAATTCATCCCTTTCTCTTACTCCACCAACTATTCCTGTTTTCTTCTCCTTACCCTTTCTGTTTCATTCTGAAAAATGACCTTCCACGCTTGCTTTTTGATATCTGTCTATTCTTACCTAAGCTCAAATTTGTTATATTTATAACAAAATAAGAATTTGAATGAGACTGTTTTATAGTGTTACGTTTACTATTAGTAGGCCTGTGCCATATATCACCCCTTAATTTGTTTTCTAACACTTTCTGTAACATTAGGAGAGACCCTAAAATGAGTTATTAAGTCAAGGGACCAATCAGCAGTGCTCCTGAAAAGGACAGATTTATGGCAAATAGCAACGAGATCGTCTTGAAATTGAAATACTTAAGGGCCCAATTTATACCTCAAAACCAAATAATCTTCATTGTATTTAACAGATCATTAGGAAAACTGAGATGTTATGCTTTTAAAAATGAAAGAGAATGACTGATATTGAAACAGAAGTAATTATGTCCTGGTTGTGACTGAAATAAATTATGTTATTAACAGATTCATGGGCTGTCTACATTCATCACTCAGATGAATTGATCTTCTTCTTAGTATATAGATGTTTGTGAAAATACAAATGGCTGACATGAGAAAAACCCACATGGCTATTTAGAGATCTGAAACAAATTTTATTTAGAGATCTGAAACAAATTTTATTAGTAACTGTGTAAATAAAAATGCAGTGAAGCCAGCTAATATAGGAAACCCTTCTTTCTGTTTCCACATTGATTTGATTTCTGGAACACAGAAGTATATTCCTAACTGTATAGATGACCTAAATTGGTTTAATTGCAACATAATTGATTCCAAAATGATCACAAAACATACAATGGAATGATATTTTGCATACTGATTAACCTGATAAAATTTTCAATCTTGCTTTTGAACTAAATATGCTTACTTGTAGAGAGGTGTTTGTGAAGCAGAGGCCTAAGCACACAGGTTGTGATGATATATCCTATTTTATAATAATAGCCAAAACTGAAATTTCAGCTTTTCTGCACGGACTATGTAGCTAACCATAAGTAAAATTCAGTCCCTGTATTGTCACCAAATTTGTTCCTCAAAAGTTAAATACACGGGGAACGATTAAAATAAACCCAAAATCTAATACAAATATGGAGTTATCAAAGGAATATAAGCTTCCTCCTCTGAAGTACAATCTCCCTCTCAGAAGCAATGTTCTAGTTATTGCTGAGCAGCACTTTCACAGTGTCAAGGACTTTTCTGCTCCTCACAGTGCCCTGCAAACGAGTAGGCACAAAAACTGAGTGGTACTTAGCTGCCTACTGGAGCTAAACCATGAAGGAGAGCACTGATTTAACTACACTGAAATCCAGGGGATGTTCTAGAGGTTTTGAAGCTGATGTCAAAACGTAAGAGCATTAAAGGGATAAGTGGCTCATTATAGTCAATTTGATATAGTGTCAGTTAAAAGTAATGGAACTGTTTCATAACAAATTTAGGTGAAAATAGTATAATTAAAGCTGATCAATATGTACTGATCTCATGTGACTCAATTAACTTTGTAGCTTTTATTATGACTTATTTAATAGAAATAATTGTCTGTGCCCTATATTTGGGCTTCTCCAGAGTTGTTTGACCTGGTTAGATCAAGTAACATGAATAATATAAAATCAGTATAGCACATACCAAGTGATTGCCCAAGTCAGATATAGTAAACTCTAATTGTATATGGACAATTTTCTCTCCTAGGCAGCTTCAGTGAGTCCCACAATTGTAAGTTTTTGAAAGAAATCTGAAATCATTTTTGCTTTACTCTTTGGCAATTAAAAAATCCAGAAAATCTTTAAAAAATAAAGCAGACAAGTCTTTAATACAAAGTAATTTCAGCCACATCATAGTCTGAGTCTATTCAAAAAAACAGTCATACATAAATCCACATGTTGTGATATTAAGATAATAGATTACATTTACAGAAGCATTAAAGGCCAAAATACTGTCTGGTAGCCAAACTCCCTTTGGGGCAGCACCCTTATAAAGGAGCAACATGGATGATCTACCCAGTTCAAAACATTTTAGGTTTATTCCCAGTTTGACTCTGATGAGTACTGACAACGCTGAGATACTTTGTGTGCTACCTGTGGACCTGGACCTTTCCTGTGTGGTAGTATGAGTACTATGCAAACAGAATGGAGATTTGTGCTCTTATAACAGTTTCTAAAAACAGACTTCTTGGCTCTGTGTCATTATTTATCTGGCAGTAGGAGAAAGCATTTTGGCATCTCAGATCCTTATTTCAGCTTAAATAGAAATAAAATGCACATGGGTGGGTGTGAAGAATCCATGATGTGTAAGCTGCTTGCTGGGAATACACTGACTTATGAGGAAGGGAATACTTTAGTAGCTGTGATTTATTTCCCATTTTAGATATTTATATGTATGGTGCAGAAGGTAACTGGAGGTACTCATTAAATATTTTTATTTCATAAGGGCAGCAGTCTAGGGCTCTGTACCTGGTATTAATGGATCCAGTAACTGCACACACACATATCATGTATCTCTACTGAATCTAGATTTATTTAACATTTTTCTAAGTTGTTTGCTCACTCAGACTCAATCCATGCAAGGGACTCTAGGCAGAATATACTGAATCCCTCGTCAGAAGAAAAAAATAGGGATGTGGACTGTGGGGCAGCATCCATGATAAAGCACTGTGAGTTCTGGATGTTTCTAGGTGCCTAATGCTCCTACAAGGATTAGGTGTCTGCCCAGCTCCGATGTTTGTGGGTGCTTGAATTTCTGTTTGTGCTCCTTCTAATATGACAACCACCTTAGTCAGAGTGATTGTGATGAGAATCAGTATTTACTGTACAAACTGATCCCCAAGGCTGATTTTATGATCACTGGAAAGAAACAGATACTTCCTCTCACTCTCAAGTACACGTCTATAATGAGGTACGTGTGTCATTCTTAGACATTCCCATTTCTCTCTGCTGTCTGTAAGGGACCTCAATAAAAACGAAGACACAAGCCTTGTAGATGGCTGAAGTTAGCAAGATGAAACCTTCACCGGTTGATGATTTCCTAGCAAAGCACAGAAAGCATCCAGACACCCTGAAAAGCCACACGCAAAAACCCTGAAGGCCCAGGCTCCCTGCTAAGTCAAAATATTTACAGAGTAGGATTGTAGCTGCTTAGAAAACAGTAACAGAAAGAAAAGAATAACTATGGCATCTCTGGCAGTTAAGAGGAGGACCTGCTACCGCAAGAGCTACCGATGTGCTTAATTTTAAAGAGATGAGTAATTGCATTCCTCTTCAGCAATGTGCTGAAGCACACATTTAGCTGTAACAGCAGAGTTTGCCAATGCACTTTAAGACAATTTGCATGACATTAGGTAAGTGGCTTAAGTACTTTGCTAAATCACGGCCACAGGGCAAGAGACAATTCCCACTTTACATACCGTGCTGCTAATAGCTTTTCTGGTCTCTGTAATGGAGTTCTAAGGGCACAAAAGACAATTAAATTAGAAAAAAAAATAATAACAAAGCACTTAGGGCTGCAGTGTTATATCTTTCCATGATGGAATTCCTGTAAAAGGGCAGCTAATCAGTTTATTTACTTCCAGGAAAAAAGATTTTTTTTTTCATAACAAAAACAGAACCCTGCCCCACAAAAAACAGGGGTGACGATTTTATCTGGTCACTATGTAGAAGTACACAAGCAGCTTAGATCTGGACCAAATAAGGCCCTGCTGCATTCACTTTTAAAATGGTAGTCTGGTTATAGAAGAGATGTTATTAAAAGGCAAGAAAAGCATGAGGAGCTAGTTATAGATGAGACTCTTTCATGTCTTGGCCCTTTACCACTAAGTTAACCATTCATCATGAGGTGAAGAAGATACACTGACCTTGCTGAAGCCCATGGGCAGATTGCCATTGATTGCAGCAGTACCACAGCATAAAGTTCATAAAGTTGTATCTCATAAATACTTCTGGGAAAACAATGACAAGAGGGTCTCTCTATCAGAGACTAAGTAGAATTCTATCTTACTTACTCCACTCAAATACTAGTCCCTGTAACGTAAATGTTATTTGTTAGAAAAGGAGGAGGATAAATTTAAATAGCTGAAAAGCTACATTACTGTGCAAATTTTGCTATCAGGATAACTTTTAAACTGACTACAAAGGTATATTACTCTGTCGATTTTGTTACTAAAATGTTATTTTTCACCCTCTTAATATTTCCATGGGTATTAACATTGAAAATACCATAAACATAACTTTGTAAGTAGGGTCATAAAAGGTGTACCTGAGCTAAACTAAATGTCCTCTCAGTAACAAAATGCAGTGAACACTATTAAAACCTTGCAAAGACAGTGCAAATTAAACAAACCTCCTGCTCTGTACAAGATACACTGTGACAAGCATTGTTGTGTAAAATTATTTGAAATTATTACACAAGCATTGTGTAAAATTTTTTAAAACGAGCCTGATGACGTTCACTGAAGCGTGAAGGTGGGTGTGTTCTTCCTGGTTCTTGCCTTAAATGCCCAGATTTAAATTACTTTTGGTACTGGATCAATTTTTTCCCAGTGACACTGTAAAGCTGGGCAGCAGCCTCAGTATCTTCAGCAGCTCATTCTCCCGGGCAGCCGGGTCAACTGACGGTCAGCAAAGCTTTTCTTATCTTTCCTTTCCCTGCAACCCCCCTGTGCCTGGGCCTGCTGCAGATACTGAGCAAAACAGTGACAGTATGCCACTGCTGGGGAAAGGAAAATACACGTGGTAAACCAGTGAGAGCTTAAATAACTGCCAAAGCAAAATCCAGATTCAGGCATTTATTTTCCAAGGCTCTTTATTAGGGTTTGTTTTTGTGTTTGCCATCCAGAAAATAAATCTTTGGAATAATCAATCAATTGTTTTCCTACCGTACTCAGCCCAAATAGGAGAGGATGTGTTTACTCTTAATTTCTCTTTGATCCAACCTGCTTTTTTCTTTAAAAGCCCACCTCAAACAGTCAAGTTACACAAATGACTGGTTAGACCCTTTATGGCTGTGTCTCTCATCTGTCACTGCTGCTCATATCATATGACAGGGTCTGGCCTCTGTATGGATAGTTTCATTATCAGTGAGGAATTTAAAATCAGGTTGTCAGAAGGTAGTAGTATCATTGCATCATGTATTTATTACCTAAATTATGTTTTTCAGTAAAAGTGGGGTTTTTTGACAGTATTATCAGTCGTCTTCATGGTAAAGACATCTTGATTTTGGTCTCCTTGTTATATTTGTGCAGGCACCACTGAGAGTAAAAATAGGTTTTTGAGGGGTTTGGGAACTCCATGGAGGAGCTGTTCTTTTTGTAGTCACTCAAGGTCACATCTGAAAACTGTTCAATCTAGAAGGTCCAATGCTCTGTGTCTCAATATTAAGATGGCTCACACCCTTCTACAGCACCTTAAAGATTTTTCCAGCCTTAAAGAATCTTGTTTGGGCACAAAAGACCTAAACGACACTCAGTCCCATGCCTTGAATCAATATTTGTTTTGGAAAGTTTATCTGGAGGTTAGATTTTGTTTTGAGGTAGTTTTTAAAAGCTGGTCAGGGGTTGCAGTGTGAGGAATAGTCCGGATGGAGTTGGATTAATAGGCTGAGCACATAAGAGACATTCAAAGTCACAGTGTACTAAAAATCAATCATCATCTGAACTTTGGTTGTACATAGAGTAATATGTCCACACAGGTAATCTGGCCTTCAAGTCTTGTAGATTTAATCTTCAATTCTAATTTTTATTTAAAATGTCAACTGAATTTTACTGGTATGCTGGAAACCTTTAATCTTACTCTTTCATCACTGAGAACACATTGCTGGTGATTTAGGGCTTCTAAGAATTGCTTTATGTTGCTGAAGATTGTCAGTCATATTCAATCAGCCTAAATTCCACCTTAGCCTTTAAATCTGGTGTTCCTGGCAGGCTGGATCTTGAAAGCTCCTAATTCAACGCCTTTCACCCAGTGCATGACTTTGTCTGCAGAAGTAGGTGAAATTTAGGCCCTCAAAATATTCCCCTTTCTTCTTTAAAACCAGAAAGAGAGAGAAGCACTGTCTCTAAAAATATGTTTCTTGTAATCTTGTGCATCCACCATGTAGTAGTACAAAGGATTCATTTGTGGATCTTCAAAAGAAGTTTCTCCAAGAGGACTGAGAGGGCTAAGACAGATGAAAGCAGAAGAAAAAGAAAAAAAAAAGAAGAGGCTTTTTATTCCATACCTGCAGAGATTACCAAGAAAAGGTGATAGTCATTAGTTTCTCAGAGTATTGGGCAAAATGAGTTTCTACTAAGACAGCTCTCCTAAAGACAAGTTTCTGGGAAATTGTGGTCCATCAGAGCTGATCAGTAATGCAGGGTTGGTTTGAGAGATGCTGCTCAAGGGAGTTTGTATGCATGAAGGGGACAGAGACAGCATGATCTATACTGGGCGGCTTTTACTGTGATGTGCCTCTGAGAGGCATTGTCCATTCCTGGAAATAAAAGCGGAATTTCACAGTGTTACCAAGACACTTGAAAATGAAAAAAACAACTTATTTATGTTAGAAAGCATGATATAGACAGCATTTCAGTTTCCTAGATCTTTTGCATAGCACTATATAAACTCAGTTGCAACAGATTTCTTAGCAGTATTGAAAATCACATGGGAAGGCCCTTACTCCTAATTTTCTAAGACGTTTCAGATGACTTGGTGTTAGTGATGGAGGGAAGTTTTTTGTCCGATGAAGGTTTTTAAAGAAGACCTTGTTTTGCATAGACAAGTATGGAAAAAACACAAGAAGGCAGGCTGCTAGATGTCAGATGAGGAGAAGCAGAAGGTGTCTGAGTCATCTACCAGAGTTTGTCCTTGCATAACCTACAATGCTTCTAGTTTTCTAAGAAAAGGACTGTGAAGATGTCGTTGCTCAGGAAGAGGGAGGTATTTTAAATCCCAAACAAAATACTTTGTAACTTCTATGCAAAAGTCTGAAAAATGCAAAAAATAGTGTTTTCATTAAAAATGCCATATGATACAGTTTTGAAATTAAATATACACTGGAAAAACTTATCTGAAAGGAAAAATATCACCAGCTTCATTACAGGAGCTTTTCCATTGCTCTTTTCTCTCCTTAATTTTAAGAAATAGAAACCCTACAAATATATAAGCTGGCACATCAAATTGCAGTGTGGGGTAGGGGCTACTGTATAGGAGACTTATCTTTGGAAATGACACAGAGAGCTTCATAACCTTGCTTAAAGAACATGCCATCTTTGTCTAAACCATGGCACAGACAGTGGATCACAGATTTGGGCCTTCTCTGAGGGTGTGCTTGACCATCCTTCCAACTTCCTCCCATGGCTTGGTTCAATTGCTCAGGGAAAGCAGGTAGCATTGGAGCTACATAACTTCTTTGGGCTTCCTTCTCTCTTCTGTAGGAAGAATGGCAGCAAATTGTTTTCCTCTTACTTCATGGGAAAAAGTCTGGGTGAACTTGTGATAGAAGTGGCACTTTTGACTAATCTCTTGTGGATTATGGAGGATGATAGAATAGACAGGGTTTTGTTTCAAGAACACACCAGACCACAATAAAAATAGACATTATCAGGTACTTGAATAGAAATAAGGATTTTACGGTGGATGTTTCTTGCTTCTGCCTTTTTTTTTTTTTTTTCAGTGGCCAGCTTACAGAACTTCATTTTCTGTTAGCTACAATCCATGTAAGTGCCTAATTGAAAACATGGCACTGTAGCAAATCTGAGGAATTGAAAAGACTGCACATTTCATCCACCAAAAAGGAGGAGACAAAAATGTAAGAAATGTGGGGGAACATAAGACAAATTTTAAATAAAAGTAGATTCTGATTTCCAAATCTGTGAAAGGGGAAGAATTTGATTCAACAGGTACTTTGGTGTGTGGAGCTTTATTATACCAGCATGGTTTAAGCCAAAATGGATTGATGCAGAACTGAAGGCTTCCAGAGTTAAATACCACTTTTATAGGGATTTTAATCTGCCCAGTAAGCAGTAGTAATGACTGGTTTAGAGCCTGGGAGCCATGTCCATTGCCAAAACACTGTGAATTGGACTTGCATGTAAAAGATATTTTTCATAGTCACTCTTTCCACTGAAAGTGAACTCCTTCCACTTTGACACTGGTCAGACAAATAACTCAGAACTTAACAGTACAAAGGGATCTATTTGATGAGGAGACAGCAAAAGGAACTACCAGGTCTGTATGTGCTTAAATAAATAACTTTTAGTGTACATTTAATGCTGAGATGCATACCAAAGGATTTTTAATATCTGCTTCTCACCAAGTATGAGTAATTTCAACCACAGTATATCAGGGGCCCGCTCTCTTCCCTGTGAATTACGGAGTGCAATGTGACATGCTACTCCCTCCTGCTGTCTGCCTGCAATTACATTTAATTATTTGGGATCACTGAAGTAATACATTTCATGTGAATCACAATTGTTCATTTGTTATAATGCAGCAGGATAAACCAGCCCAAATGGAGACCTTTTTTTTTCTGCACCGGCAAGGAAAGCATAGACATAAAATCCGCTGAGGTTGCAGGATGCTGTCCATTGACTCCATCACCTGCTGAAATGAAAAAAACACTGTGGAAGTTATGCACCCAATTTGGGCCTTTTGCAAATCTCACGAGACATCTGCCTGCATCTTTAAATGTCAGATACTGTTATAAATGTTGTTAATGAACTGCCCAAGATAACGTGGGAAAAACATAGGGTGCCAAATCCCGGTTCCCTTATATCACAAGCTACTGCTTTAACAACACTTTCTCCTTTAATATATGCAGATTTGCAGTACATGTGTACTGATACAACAAGGAATTTAAGATATTTAAAAAAAAAATCTTGATTTAAGCAATCCTTTCTGTAGTTGGACACAAGGTATGTTAGAGATTTTTGGTGATTAAAGCGTCATAATATCGTGTAATTTTTTGGGCACAGAAGGTTTGCATTGCCTTGGTAACAGGTAGCTCTCAATTGCTTTCAGCCAATTAAATGACTTCTTAATTTTCGGTTGGTTTCTGTTGTTGGGTTGCTGCTGATAGTACGATTTGAAATCTGATTTGTGACTGCACAGCTGAATGTGAAAGTAGTTGATATCACTCAAAACAAAAGAATGAAAGAACACTCTATGGATGTGTTCTGATTAAAGAATTTGAGATGATTTTGCCTTTGGTTGTAATCAGAACAATATGAAATCTGTTGCTGGGTGGTAAGAAGGAAAGAGCTGCTGCTGAATATTCTGTAGAAATGCTCTATGTGCTATGCCTGGAATGCAAATTTGCTTTGGAACATATGAGGAGGGAACCTACTCATGTTTTCTTCTTGAATTTTAACAGTTAAACAAAATGCTATACCTTCTAGATCTGCATAACACTGTGAGAAAGAAGAAACAGCCAGGAGCTAACATGCAAACAAAAGTGAACATGAGGCAAGCTAGTCTGTCCCCAGTAGGATTTGCACTGCCCAAATGATCCTGAGCATCCAGGAAACAAATGTACCCAGAAGCCTTGGGTAACACACGAGGGAACAAACCAGCTGTGTGCCCAGTGCTGGAGGGTAATGAACAGAGAGAGAGAGGCTGCTCTGCTGTGGACAGGAGATATGTGCTCCACGTACAGGTGTGGGGCTCTGGAAGCTGAGGTTATAAAGCAACTGCTGTAAATTAGTGTAGCTGATCTGGTTCAATTAGTTTCTCTGCTGTCATTCTCTTGTCAGTGGAGAGCTGTAAGCGAATCCCAGCCTGCCCTTTTCCACCCAAAAGGATCCACTGTGAGGAAATGCGTGCAGCCCCTCATGGTGAGATGTGGTGGGTAACCAAGCAGTGGGTGTGCAAACCCTGCACGGGAGTGCAAGACTCCACACTGTCTGTTCTGGGAGGGCAGTCACCCCACAAATATGGGATGGCCCAAGATGCATACAAGTTGCATTCTGGCGAAAACACCACTAACACCATTCAGCTAACAAAATTCTGCAAAAATAAGGGAAAAAAACCCCCCAAGAATGAAACCACGGCATTCTGTAAAGCAGTGATGGAAAATCACAAACTTAATTTATATTTACAACAAACATAAATGTCTAATACATTAGACTCCTGTCCTACACTTGGAACATGGATCTCTCTCCCTTGCCTGCAAAAGCACCTGAATGATTAATTAGTGATAAAAAATAAAACAGAACAGAGTCCTAGCTCTAAACAAGCAATTTCTGCTTGACTTAGACTATGGACTTCACATTATAATTGTTGTACAATGTGGTTTGCACACCTTTAGAAGTTACACATATTCAAAATATTTTCTTGGAATTCAAAGATTTTTCATATTTGTTTTAAAACTAATTCCAGTTCCTCTCTGGTAAAGTAATTAGGGGAAACTTAAATTTTATTAGATCTATCTCTGATTAAATTATCACAGCTCCTTGCTAAGTTAATTACTTATGTACTGTACCTTGTAAATGAATTAAATTAGTAAGCAGTGTATGAGAGAATTTATGATCCTTTTTTTTCCTGAAGTGTGGTTTTGGATATATTGTAACTATTTTAATGTGTAAAGAAAAATTAAATATGCATTGTTTTCTTTTAAAAAAGAAAGCTTTGTGAGCTCAATTACTTGAAATGTTCATAAAATATGAAGGATTTATTGTAGTAAGGCTTCTACCTCTATGCACATGAGATCATATCTCTGAGTACAGAGACTTACCTTATATCTCCTCTGTGCCTCAAACATTGGCCTTAGAGAGCTCTGCTGCTCTTTATGATATAAAATTAATTGCCTTACATCCAAGGGTCAGACTTTGAGAGATACCTAGGTATTAGTGTTGCATTAACATACAGTGGATTTCACAGTAGTGCCTAATTATTTTACTTTACTAAGTTTTCTGTGTATTCTTTAAAAATACTAATGGATACTTGTCCGCAGCTTCAAAAATATAGATATTAATAAGTATATTATAAAGTGTAAATGCTTTTCCTTCTGTGTATATTCACAATTTCACTTTAGCTTTTCAGTTTTGTATGCTAGGGACTTTTACAAAGCAATAAATAAAAGAAGGAATATTTTGGATACAAGGTGTCCTAGAACAGGAAGAAATAATTTGTCACTTAAGTTATCTTAAAATTATCCATAAAATGACATTCACATTTTTATGTTTTTAATTTATACACTTTAGCTCAGAAATATGTACATGCTGCTGTCCCAGCTTGGCAAAACACTTAAACACATATTTAACCTTCAGGGATGCTCTTTAATATCTAAGTGCATGTAATAAAAATTGATTTAGTGGGTAATGCCATCAGAAGTAAACTTACAGCATAATCAGGAATTAAAGCCAGACCAACTTTCAGTGATTAGATAGCAGCTTTACTCTCCTCTTTCCTATATCTTTCCTCTCTCCTATATTTTTCCCAAAGACTGTCCCCTGTAAAGGTGCTCAGGATGAAACCACCTTATCAGCATCTCTATATTAGGCCACTGCAATGATTCCACAGAGCTTTGAGCACATCTGCATCAAACTCAGGGTACCACATCCTTGACCATGTCATTTATCCCTTATGACATACCTGGCAAAGTGCTCCTAGATTGTGCCTTCCCTACAACTTGTCTGTGGTCCTTGGACAAATAACCCAGGTAGGACACTGCCTGAAATATACTGTGTATTTAGACTGATAAGAAAGGCTCAAGGAGAAGCAGAAACAAACATAGAGGATTGGCATTCCCTAGAGGTTATTTAGGTATCCCTAAATCTGGCAAGCCACAGACCCTATCTACTTCTTTGTAGTGTACAAAAGAGTCTCATTACTCCTCATGGAAACTGCCAGACCAGGGCTTACTGGTAATGCCTGTCATCATCTCCCTGCTGAACCTCTTTCTTAAGGGATCAGTACCTAGGTCAGGCCTGGAATAAAGTACTGCTTAAAGGCACAAAATACCAGGTGGCTAGAAATTAGTTCTTCTCTGGGCTTTCGTGTCCTTGTTTCGAGATGGGTAAAGGATTTGACCTCACCAGGACTTTCCCTAAGGCACTGAAAGAGGGGGCAAGGCAAATGCCACACAGATTACCCACAGCATTTGCCCAGCTGCAAGCGAATGAAGTGCCATGTGGGAGAGAAAGGGCAAAGCTGATGAATCCTAAGGGAGGTTGATCTCATGAGATCATGTCAGTGCCACTCTTTTGGCACCAACAGGGTGGGAGCTGGCCCTGACTCTGACTGTGGCTTTGCATATGGCTTTTCCTAATCAGTGTCCTGGATGGAAGTCCTCTGTGAGGAGACCACCTCCAAGCTGATTGTGCTATGGCGTTGCACAAGGGAACAGAGAGCGTGTGGGAAATCTGGTACTGGGGGATGTCTGGAGAGTTTTTGGAAGACTGAAGCAGCTGAAAACAGGGGTCCAGGTCTTCTGGAGCATCTGAGGTTGTCTAGGGTTATCCTAAGGATCCTCTCTTAATTGTCTTCTCCATTGGTTTCCTATCTCAGATGCTCTTCTAGCACATGGGGCTTGCTCCTAAGGCAGGACAGAAAGGACAGGTGATTTGAGGGCAATGCTGCACATGCTATAAGAGTCTAGACCCCTTATAGCCACCCTGTAGTTTGTTTCAGCTAATCCATCCATGTGTGTTTATGGTAACAAGTCTGCAAAGACTGACTGCATGGACAAGACCTACTGGAAAGGACAAAACCCCTAGGATGTGACTTGCCAGGACTGATGCCCTGTCACCAGCAATAACAGGTGAAACCTGGAGAGTGCAGCATCTCAGAAGTGGTCCTTTGCTTTCAGAGATGACTAGAAAAAAATTCCAGTCTCTCAGTCCTTGCACACAAATCCATTTAGCATTAATTTACACTGTTTACCTGCTGTAGTCAGAGGTTGGGGTCTAGATAGATTAATTCTGTATAGAAAACAAACATTTGGTGGAGTCGAGTATGGTGTGCAGATCTGCGCTTTTGCAAGGAGCAGACATGGAATCTTGCTTCCTGCTCTGTTCAGACAAAATCAAAACTGCCTATGTGCTTACACTTTCAAGGCCTTGCCAAAAGCTTGGTTCAAAAACGAGCAGGAGACTAAGGAGAAGGAAAGGTGTGATCTGTCACCCACAGACATCCTAGACTAATGCTTATTTGTCCTGCTTTGAACTGCTTCTGAAGTTCCAGTAGAGAAAATTATTTTTTCTTTTGTTTTTTTTTTCTTAACAATCAAAGGTAAGACTGGCTGTTACACTCACCACTTCCAGTGCTGTTTATCTCAAGCTGTAAAGCTACCTCGTATTCTAGAAGGACATTTCTTCATCATTGTTCTTTCTTTTCCTCTTATCTCTGTTAATCAACTGCTCCTTATGTAACATAGACTGTAATGAAAACACACGACACAAGCTGCTGCAAGCCACAGATCGTGAACCCTTTGGACCACTCATCTTGTACTTACCAGTCAAGAAGCATTTTGCTTAAATAATGTGCATTGTGTTCATTCTCCGTTCAATTAGAGTAACCAGGTAAGGTAATTGGGTACCCAGCAAATGTGGCACCTTCAGACAAGTAATCATAGCTCCAGCACCTGCTCCCATGGCAACTGATGTGTTTACACTCACAAAAGTACACATTTTCTTCCTTCTACGCGGTGGAGGAAAAAAGGTTTTAGAGCTACAAGGAAAGAATTTACAAGGATAAATGTTTAAGCAAGTGGTTGTGAGAAACAGTGTTTGTTTTTTACAGTGAAAATATAGGGAGTGAAAATAACAACAATGAGCTGTTATCAGACAACAATTAAGCACTTTCACCTCCTGAACTCAGCATGCAGTAGGGAACTCTCAAAAGCAGATCTCATTCCCTTTAAACTAAATTGCTCAAGAGGAGGCAGGACGGATTCCAGCAGTTAGTGCTCCAGCACTGTATCTGCAGATGTGACACTAGTGTCACTTCAGAGGCATCATGTTTATAGAATACTTTAAAATGACTACTTTTTTAGAAGTACAAAATATTCCTTCAGAAATTCCAGGGAAAAAAATGTCATTGCCAGCTTTACCTGGGAGGTTGTACATCTGCTACATTTACTTTTGTGTTGCCAAGTGACAGAGGGAGAGTTGGGTGGATGTTTAGGGTCTGAACTATGTGCACACAGGGAAATTAAAAGACTTTTTACCTTTTCTTGCCTTCTCAATAAAGCATCCTCTGCTTCTCCTGCAGTAAATCCAAGGCAGCCCATACATAAGCACTGCTTTAACTTTCCTGTCCACATGTGCTCAAAATTTAAACAGAAGAGAGACCTGGCTATGCTGGGAATTTAAAGCAAAGGTGTGTCTGATCATGTGGGTGGATTAGGAAAAACACCTACTAAACAAGCAGAGATGAAATTGCAGGAAAACTAGTCAAGTGTACCAGAGTTCACCTTGCTAAAATTGTCAGGTGGAAAATGTGGGCATAAGAGAACCTTAAGCTCTAGAAATATATCTGTTGTATTCTCTCAAAAGATGATGCTTTGAATGCAAAACATAAATAAACATTAAGAAATACCAATCTCGTATTTATGAGGCTTCTCTTTTCATTCTGTGAGCTGCTCATCCTAATGAACACTTATTCCTCTGGACTGTGGCTCTTGGCTGACTCAAAACAGATTCTACTCACAAGAGTAACATACCTCGAACAAATAATTTGTAAACACTTCCCCATTCACAAATGTCTGGACTGATGAAATAAGCAGTTAAGATACTTCCGACATTCTGTAATGAGCTGTGAATTCTGAAAGGAGAAATTGTAACAGTGTTGCTAAGGTTGAATACATCTGCTCCCCATTACCATGAATTGTTCAAACTTGGATAATCACGTATTTGATGGTTGGACTGAATTTGGCAGTTCTGAACCAGGACAAGTGACTCATGATCTATTTATGGCTGCAGGTGACCTCAAAGTTATAAAAGTTGCAGACCTGTTAGGATTTCAAAGGTTTGCATCCTCACCTGATAAAGGAGGAAGAAATTATATGTCCTCTCCATTTAGCTACTTGGTAGAAGGATTATGAGGAAAGATGTCAAAATGCCTCGGTTTAAGACTGTGATTTATGATTTAAGCCCTGGTATTGCAATGAGATCCCCCCCACGCATATGCAAATTCACTTATGCCAGTGGATCTGCGCTGGGGCATTTGTCTCTCTCTGCAGAGATTTCACTGCCAGACTGTGTTTTAAATGTCCTAATTTGTTTCAGATAAAAAGTTCTGTTATGGCCAAACAGACGGAATACTTCAAAGCACATCAGGATTTTGCTCTACAGAAATTACCCCTGGCTCTGCCACTGGCGGTCTAGTGACCAAGTGCATGTTTTTTTTTTTGCTTCTCTACCTCTTTCTCAGTTTCTCCATGTATGAAGTGCTACTAGTCTAGTTAGCATTGCTTAAGAATGCTACATGCACTGCAAAAGTTTTTACCTTTTTTTGTCCAAATCATTTGTAATTTTGAGATTATAATGATATTACCTGAGCTGACTTTTAGATTCAATTTCTGCTATCTAAGGTGCTTGGCTGCAACCCTTTAGAAGAGTTGTGGCAAACTTGCCCCAGAGATTGCTCATAAATGTCAGTTACATAGAAATAACATTAAATGAAAATGTTAGATGTGCTACCCTATGTAAAGGTAATAGAAGATATTATGATATCTATCAAAAGGCTTCCTTTATGTTTTAATCACTTTCTAAAAAGATTCTTCTGACGCAGTTTTTTCAGAAAATTATTCACTTTGAGCACATGCAGTTATTTCTGCTCACTTGAAATACACTATTTCAGTGCAGCCTCAGTGGGAATAGCACAAAGAGGTACTAAGGAGTTTTATGATATTTAGGGGGACAGAATCCATTACATTATTTGGGTAAAGATTTATGATGGACCAGTAAAAATCTCTTATTATTCCTTAATACCTGAAGGACACAAGAGTAATATGGAAAAAGGCCCTAGAAACTACATAGTAACAGAATAATTTTCTCCTTTAAAATGTAAATATTTTGCAAATGGTGTGACTTTACCTGCTTCATTTTGTAACAGAAAAATTAAAAAGTCTTCTTCCAAAGTTTTCTAGATAAAACTTTGTATGTAACTTTCATATAATTTCTATTTTTAAAAAAAGTATTTTAAAGAAAATTAAAAAAATGCCAGTGGGAAAATGTTGCTGGGCAATGTATTTCCCTGTTTTAAATTTCAGGTTTCAATCAATAGAATGTCACATTTTAAAGTCTTTCACTTCTGCCCAAATGATATATGGCTTATTCTTCAATTTGTTGGCCACATAAGGTAATGTAATACAGGCTATAGAAATAAAGGATAACAATAACAATAGTAATACATTTTCATATCCATTTGGAAACGATTTTTGTATAAGCTACCAAAATCTGAAGTATGATTTTTTGGAGCAATCTGTCCCATAAGTAGTAGGAGAATATGATCCTTGTGTACCCATATTTGAGGAGTACAGTCCCTGCCAGAATAGGGGTGCAAACTACTGCTGGAGCTGAACAACATATGCTGAAGTTTTCACAAGATCAAATGAAACATGAAGCAGATCACTGAAAAAAAGTTTCTGATGTGGCTCTTTGATCAGAACATACCTAATTTATTGAACTTCACACTGGATTTTTGAGACATTTCAGGATCTCCTTTTTCATTATCTGTATCATTTGTGAATCTGTATCAACACAGTGACCCACTGTTGGGAGAGGAACCCCAGAAAAAAACCAAAAGCATAAATGCACTAATACTTTTGAAGTGTATGAACCAGCCTTCTCTCTTCCAGACCCAGTTCAGTTAGTCTAGGCATTTTGAATCAAACATTTGTGTCATTCCAGAGTCAGATTAGCAATACAGACAGCTCAACAACTGATGCATAACTAATGATGTCGTAATTGAATCATACATCAATATCTTGTGGTATCAGTGCTCATTATAATCCCAGTCAACATAATTCTAACCATTTAAATGAAAGCAGTACAGATGCTATGAAAGCAATACAGTTTCACCATAGTGACTCTGCTTAATGTTTTCACAAACAACTTTTCACTGCAAACAAATCAAAGGAGGCACAGAAGCTCTGCCTCTGGTCAGCGCTTGGATAAGGGTGCAGAAATCCTCTCCTGGCCCCAATGTCCTCAGAAAGGTGAAAGGCTGGGTTTATTTAAGGTAAAGTTAAAGACAAAATCAACAAAATCCACAAATATTCTTTTCCCATCCTCCACAAGCTGCAGCCTGAGCATTTAATTCTGCTTCTGTGAGATTCAATGGTCTTATCAAGAGTTTAGCAATATTACTGTAGGCAGGCTAATGGGATGCAGGTTTAATTAAGGACTGTATTTAATTTGTTTTGTTTATTACGACTTCAAAAAAAATCTCAACCAAGAAACATAGAGCAGCCAGTCATCAAACATGTTCCTATTAAAAGTGGCATTTGGCTTATGTCTGGAAAAGGCAAAGGACTTTGCAATCCAGAGCTGTGGCTTTCTGAGTCGCTGCTGGAAATGACCTTTCCAAAGCCTTGTATCTCTGTTGCATCCTGAAGTTTTCTTCCTTTTCTTACCTTTGAAACATGGTTCTGCCTTGGGATAAATCAGTGTACTTCTCCTCTATGGTCATAAACCTGTGGACCTATTTCATAGCTCACCTTTTGACCTTTTCCTCTGAGGCTGGTCTGGAGCTGTAAACTGTAAGACCTCCATAAGGCTCAGGAGACCAAAAGTCAGTGGAAACATTGTTTAGAGAAATGTGAGAGATGGCCACAGCATAGCAGCTGCCTTTGGTTGGTTCATCTCTGGTGAAGGGCCTGAGCAGACCCTGGGATGCAGCTGGGTTGCTCTACCAGAGCTCTCATGTACACTGTCCACGGACCTCCAGCAGCAGCAACCCCTCATGGCACTGCTAGTGAAGTCTTTTTGTCACTTGTCCAATATGGGGAATTTGCTGCTGGGAATCTACTCTTTGTCATGACCCTGAACTTGAGGTAAGGTAATAGTGTCACAGCCCATGGCTTTCCCAGTAAGTGCCCCAAACTGGTTGATGGAGGAGAGGAAGGGGTGAAGCCGGCACAGCCACTGAGGGGTGATTGTGTCTGGTAGTAGCTGAGCAACAGGGCACGCAAGTTCACTGTGAGCATCCAGCTTTGAGGAGCCCCATCCCTCAGCAAATTTGGACCCCAGCCGTGGTGTCAGGCTGCTGGCTCCTGAGGGCTAGAACACAAAGCTGCATATTTTTGTGCCTGGGGAGGTCCTTTTGCTGTGCACAGGGTTCAGGCAGCTTCTTGCTCATGTGGTTGATGGTTATGATTGGCATCAACATTGGCTGCTGGTTATGATTATGCATGGGGTGTAGCAAGAGTGCCCTTTCTGATGGGGCAGTTAGTCACTGACAAGGTCACAAGCAGGCTGGGCATACTCTGCTGATGAGTTCCCAAAGGGGCTCATCATATATTGGACTACAGAAGGTTGGAATAAGGAGCTGAGGTGCACCTTCCATTATATTGCTGTATGGAGTATCTTCCAGTGAAGCTGCATCACTGGAACTCATCCCAACAGGGACATGATCCCCTCTGGAGCCAGCACAGGGATGCTGGACAATAATGGTTCCAGAAGGTAACCAATCTGGGGGTGCTGTAGGTAAAACCAGTAGTATTACATTACTTTCAGCTGGTTTAGGGAAATATAGTGAATAGATATAGACCCTTACTTGGTATCTGCAGCAGATTCAGTGCACCTTTCTGTGAGGGGAATTTGAATTGATGTCTTCATAAACAATTAATAAATGTTTTCTGTAGAGAAGACCTGTTGACAATCCCATATAGAGTATTTATAATAACACTCAGTTAATATTTGGAATCTGCTTTCTGAGGGAAAGTCTACAGAGTAGAGTCAATGTCACTGTCATTTGATGCACAGGGACTAGCAAGTGCAATTGAGGTTCATTGAGCACTCAGACACTGTGGTCTCTGCTTCATACCATATGGTAGAAAGATTAAAAATAGACTAAAATAGTGTCCAGAACACAGAAAGGGAACAACTCAATTCTATAGAAGAGCTAAAAATCTCCAGAAATGTGGCGAGTAATCTGTTGGCCATAGGTGCTAGGAACAAATTTGATTTCTAACAACAGTCTAGTGAACGACTTTCAGTCAATCACTGAAGGATCAGTGTAGGACAGAATTTTTAATGCAGGTGTTCGAGGAATTCTGAACTATCTACTAAAAAAGAGTGCACATAAGGTATAGAAAAGAGAATGGGATTGAATAAGAATTTATATAAGAAAGTCTGGTGGAGTTAGCTGAACTAATATTAAAACCAGAATCACTCAGGCTTTCAGAAAACACTATACTAAACAGAGGAAACTGAGAGTCCGGCAAAACCAACAAGAAGAACAACAGAGAGTAAAGTACAAATGTAACAAGAAAACCTGCAGAAACCCCCTGCATGTGGAAAAGCAGAAAGAATTTAATCACTTTTCAAGAATATACAAATACCATCATGCATTGTTCAGTGTTAGGATGATCATCTTTCTTGAAATTACAACCCCCATGTTTTTACAGGACCTTTCTGGGAAGCACTATTTTCTTTAATGTTTCTTATGTATTTATCTTAAATGCATCCTTTTAGTATCCTCAATGTACAATTCCATTATAAAACATCAATTTACACTCTGGATTACTTTAAAAAAATCTGTTCACAAGATCTTTATTGTGTAATTTGATAAATTTTAATTTTAAATTCTGTCTAAGCAGAATCAGTATTTACAAAGTTTCTGCAACCTACTCAAGCCTATTACATGACAAATATTCTTTCAAATACTGTTGTTGAGATGGGATCAGACATAACCAATGTCACATTTTTCAAGAAACTGAGAAAATCAGGTAGCATGAGAATATTTCCTAATACACAGTTCATCTGACACTATATATTCTTACTCATATAAACGTTCCACATCTAGCTTGTTATCTAATTTCAGCCTTTTAATGATACTTACATTCTTGAGTAATCAACATATCTTTTGAGGCACTGAAAGCTGAGTTTAGTGAAATTTCAGGTAAAAAGGGATTCATGTGTCATATAAGAGATAATGTGTTCTAGACTACTAAGTTATTTTTTCTCCTTACATGGTTATGTGTTTTCTGTAAAAATGTATTTATTTTAATTTTTTTTCTACCTAAATATGTCTTCACATATTCAGTTACTCAGAATATTTTTGACTTTGTCACTGTCTTTAAAGAACCTAAAAATTACAGCTGGGAAATCCTCACTTTAAAAACAGAAGTAACCAGAAAACTTTAACAAAAGGACTTTAACAAAAAGCTAGAGAGATTTAAATAACTTGAGAACTTTAAAAGATTTACAATATCTGGGAAAATAGACGACCCACTTGTAAGTATATGCCTCCATGTTGCATATATTTACAGTGACAGCAAACAGTATTTCTGGTCATTCTGAACTTCTGACAAGTGAGGAAAATTGACTGTGAATTTCTAAACACAGTCTTCAACATACAGTGGAAATTCAGGTATGATTCACTTTACCTTATGTAAACAATGATAGATTGAAAAACTAGCCCTTTTTTTCTTTTCAGAGAGCCCTAATGCAGATTAACTCCCATGTTACAGGTAATCAAGTAGATAATGGATTTTTCTACTTTCAACTGCATAGTTTTAAAAAAAAACAATCTTGGGAACATTTTGAAACTTTTATTCTTTGAAGCATCAGAAGGCACAAGACAGACTGTCTCTATCCAAACTTTCTTTCTTTTTTCTTTTTTTTTTTTTTTTATTGTAACAGGAGCTAGTGTATTACTGGAAAAAAACATGAAGTTTTGTCTTACTGGAATGTATCATCCCAACTGAGGATAAATTTCAGAGAATGGAGGAATTTCATTTCCTGTCAAAGTGTCCCATATGAAGGATTATAGACTTTTTTTTCCCCCTTCTGTAGAAGCCAATGTATTTTCCACATTTGGACATTTTTCAACCAAAAAAAAAAAAAGCCTTAAGATTTTTGTTCCTAGAAGTAATGTTAACGTTGTTTAGTGAGGTGTTCTGTTTGCAGCCTAACTTTTGACAATCCACCAGGATTACAAAACTTTCTCTGCATACAGCATAGTCTTGTGATAAAACGGTTGGTAACTTTGATGTTCTGGCCAAAATCACTTCCTTGTTTGCTCCAGAAGGTAATGATGCTTTGTTTTTTAGGGAAAGTGTCTTGACTTCCTTGCATGGTCATCATCCATACAAGCATAAAATTGAATTGGCGCAGCAGGACCTGCCTGGGTAAATAACAAGAACTGCCCAAAATTCTTCCTGGAGGTCACTGAGTTATAAAGGTGAGACCTTTGAGGTCTCTCTAGTTATGAAGGTGGTTCAGAGTTCAGTCAATCACCAAGTTTTAAGTTTGTTGACTGCTGCAAACCAGTTCTTTGTCCCACCTATGTGTGTGGTTCTTTGGGGATTCTTAACCACTCAGGGAATGAACAAATTCAGATGTATGCACAGGTGCACCCCTAATACCCTGAGAGACCACAATCAAATGCCATACTGTGGCTCACTTCTAACTCGAGTCCCATAGCCCTTGCCACAGAGTCGCTACTGGACTCCTGCCTAGTGGGGGAAAAATTTCCAAAGCATGTGATTTTTTTGCAGTGTATGGTAAATCTTGCTGGCATTAGTAGGAGGTAGTAGAAAACACAGCTGCCTAAGGTGACTTTACTTAAGTCATAGCGATAATTTACGCTGTCAAGAAAAAGATTGCACCCTGCCTGAGGTCAGGCTGACTGAGCAAGAAAAGTTCTGCAACAGGTAAGTTGCTCTTTCAGTCAAGTGCTTGGTGTCAGCCTTTCAGAGACTGTTCCACACAAATGTAAATGACCACAAGAATGTCCTGCAGGCAGGGGTTTATTTGAACTTTCATCTCTTAATCTGTATAATGTGCTTTGAATCTCTCTGCAGGCTATAAGTAGACATGGGGATGTCACTTAATCTAGAATAAACCAAAACAGTGTGGCTTAAGGAAATGGTTGTTTTTGCAGGGGAGGCAAGGACTGATTGGCTTTTGACACTGATCACCTTCCTTGTGGCTAAAAATTATCCCTAAAAGGAATGGCACATGGATGTGGGAAATGTAGGAGCCTATGTTTTCTTTGCTCCTACTGCAACTATGGAAAGTATGAGGAAAATTATTGACCTGCCATCCTGAATTTACTTATTGTCAGATAGGTAGAAATGAGGAGGAACAGCCTTTTTTCCTCAAGCAATAGCAGAATATTTGTACTCTGTGAGCAAAACAAGAATTGGCTGGAGACCTTCATGAATGATGATATGAACTGAACACTGTAAACTTTGTGTTCCCTAATCAGCTTACTGTCCCTTGTTCTCCAGCTCTGCTTTGTAGACTTTGGATTTTCAGGGACAGGAATCAGCTGCAATGTACAAAGCTCTCAGTCCTGTGAGGCCTGAGCAACATTGCAAACACAGTCAACAAAAGCAGTAGTCCACTGCTTTCTTACAAAGTGTAATATTGCTGTTATGGAGATGGATTTTTGCCTCATATTTATAAGAAAACTCTATGATATATGCACAATCGCAGACAGATTGTCAGAAATACAAACAAATCTGTCATCGAATTTGCACCTTCCTGGTTTCTTGTTCAATGCCTTGAGAAATACCTTCTGCTGTAACAAGGTCAAAGCACTGTGTGAGGGACTGTGTCTTAGTGTGTGATGCCAGTGAAAAGGCTACAAGAGTTCTCATGATTGTCAGAGTGGAAATGCTGTCTGTTCAGGGCTCCTACAACACTTAAAAATGCTATTGTTGTTCTATTTTACATCAGAACAGATGTCCCCATAACAAGATGGGGCACAAAAGGAGCTGCTGGGCACTGGTGGAGTATGAAGGCTTTCTCAGGCTTGCTTTTCCAGCTCAGAAAGACACTCGTGACTTTAGGTTGCTTGTATTAAGCACAGCTACTTTCCAGTTGGTCCCTTGGCTTTTATTATCCATTACTTCAGCTCTAAAAGTTCTTGCCTGCCTTTTATTTTGACAGACTGCACTGCTTGGATACTAATACTGTATTTCTTTTGAATTTAATCTGCCAAAGTGGAACAAAGCTGTTTTCTTGAGTACAATTTCTTTCTCAAGCCAAGGACATTTAGCCTTTACAACAAGCTGTATAGGTTACAAACATTTTAGAGATTGTAACTTTGTTATGGAGAAGGGACATAAAACGGTCAGGTTTGAAACATTTACAGCTGAGGGGAGTGCAGAATGGGTAATCAGCTTTCTGCCATTATTGGATATAAGATCGAATTATAGAGATGTTAATGGGACCCTTCATGGTGCTAGGAAATTTCCTGCCACTTTCAAAGGCAGGACTTTGCTTTCCTTCATGGCAGACTTCTTCCATCTTTGTGTTCTTTCACATTTCCAAAGTGTAGATGACTTATGGATGGCCCAATAAGTTCTGAGTTAAATTACATCCAGTGCTGCACTGAGGCATATTACTCAATGTTTTGTATCTGTCACCTGTGAATTTGTAGCAGTTTTATCCATCTATTTGGGGGGATGAAACTTTCTGTTCTTGGCATGTTTGTTAGAGGTTTTCTGGAGAGTTTGATCAAAAAGATTTGTTGACTTTTAAGAATGAAATATAAAAGTAGGGGTTTTTTTCCAATTATTTTGAACAGCAGTGGTTCTTCAAGTATTAAGATAAGAAATGTGAAGTTTAACAGGGTCAAGCTAGAGCAGCTTCTTTCATTCTCACTATGCAAATCCATTCAAAGTTGTTGATAATCACCTGCTGATAGTCACCTGTGGATAATCCTTGTAAATGCAGAGATAACACAACTGTATTATATATATTCAAGTTTCTTAGTCTTTTAATTCTGGTATCTAAATAAAAGCAAAATGAATTTTCCTTTTACAGTTGCTGTTTTTCCTTATCACAATAATTTTTACTATAAGAAAGGAACATTGTGCATAAAGCAAGGAGAAAATGTACTATTCTCAACCGTGAATGTAACATTTCTAAATGTGATATTTAAATTAAGTCAAAATTTTGCAGAATTTTACACTTATAATTGGGGTTCAGGTTGAAATGTATTACTTGCTCAAGTGCTTCTGGAGACAACACAGATGAGCCAGACTACGCTGAACTAGATCTTGAAAACCATATAGATATCAGTTCTCTATGATAAGCACATTTTAAAGTATTTAAATAATCTATCATTATTATTATTCATAATGAAACACCCAGATTTCATTAAGCCTTCAAAGTACTCATTTAATGTAGTATTTTGTAGCATTCCATTGTTACAAAACTGTTCAGACCTTCTCAGCAAGATAGAAAACTCTGTTTTCCATTGTTTTGGTGTTGGGTTTTTTTTTTAGTTAATTAATGAGTCAAGTTGAATTCTGCATGGACAAAAAAGTGTCCTTGACCAATAAAACCCATTTAATATCTCTGTCCCTTCCATGTGTTCCATCTATCTGGCACTGATTTATCAGGATAGCTTGCAGAGAGCTGTTGCTAGGGGACAGAGCTTTTGTAGGTCCCCATTAAAGCAATATTCCTGAAGAAGAAAAGTAATTTACATATTTCAAGTGCTGCCTATAAAAAAAATTTAATCAAGCCTCAATAAGTTTTAAAAGGGAACAAGCATAATTTGTATAAGTAATAACCCTTATGTGAGACACAAATTAAAGAGCACGAGTCACATTCTCTGATCTAGGTGCTACTCCTTTGTGCCTTGGCAGATAACCTCAGTGATTTTTTTTATTTCATTAGGTTTCTCCTAATTTATACCTCTTAATCAAGATCAGAACACTTCGAATAAATTTGACCCAACCTTACACTTAATATAATAACTTTGATGTTAACCAAACTGCCAGTCTCCAGGGTAAAAGCCATAGGATGGAAGAAAAGTCTGTCAAAATCACATCTTCTAGTTCCCCCAGTTGTCAAATGCTTTCTGAATTGTTGCCCTGGAGGGGAGTCTGCCCTACTAAGAAGCACCCCTGTGATTAGACTGTGTTTTTATAGCTTTTTAAGTCCATTAGTTCTTTTTTTTCTCTCCTGTTTTTTTTTTTTTTATTTTAAACTGCTTCATGTATATAAATACATCTGAAACCTTCCTTTTGTATAGATTACTGATATATCAATTTAAACAAAAAATGTGGATAGCAGACTGAAAACTCCTCAAATTCTCTCCTTCCTTCCTTCCTTCCTTCTTTCCTTCCTTCCTTCCTTCCTTCCTGTCTTCATACATTTCATTAATGAGACTGTTTTCCCACAAATTGGTCAGAATTTATGGCTTTTGCCAGAATTAGAACTGCATTGAGAACAACCTGTTCTCCTTGGCTAGATGACCATTGAATTGATGTGAATATGCTCACCCTTGATGGGATGAATGCATATGACCACATAAATCATTCCCTGTTTTCTTAAGTGGCTTGAATGAGTATGGGACCAACATTTGTTATGATTCTTCCCTTCTTATTTTGGTACATGATCAGGGAAGATTAGATTAAGCCAGTTCTGGAAACTGTATTTTCAGCTAATGGTTGGACAAAGCAATGCTAGCGACTCGAGGCAGTTCAGTGTGGCATTCAAACCCCAGAAGAATAAAAAACTATTGGCAGAGGCTGCAATGAAGCCTGCATTGCATTTATAATGCATAACAAAATCTGTCTCAGTGACGGTTTAGCAGAAATAAAGCAAAATTTATCATGGATTATTTGTTGTGTGATACTGCAAGAATAAGCAAAGGTCCCAGATGGTTTCAGGATCCTGTTGTCAGGCTGCCTTGCTACGCAGACACAAGGCAGTTCCCTCCCCACAAAACCTTAACTATGAAGAAAACCAAAAGATAAAAGTGGGAAAGGGATTTCTAATGAAACCACAAAGCAGACCTTTAGCAGAGCTAAAAATTGGACGTAAACTTCCTATACCGTAGAGTCAATGTGTACAATTAATTATTGCTAATTTGCTAATTTACTTATGATATGCTGTCTGGCTGGACTATACAGAGTTGCCCTGCTGACATCTGCTCTGAAGCATAAAATATGGATGATATTCTGCTTATGGGGAAAGGAAAAAAGATACTGCTGAAAATGAAAGTGAATTTTCAATTTCGTCTTTACCTTCTCATGGGTTTTCTTTTTTCATCAGAGACTTTTTTCCCCTCAAAATAATTCTGAATTATTGGTTTAAAATACATGTGGGGTGGCTTTGTTTGTTTGCTTATTTTTGTTGTTGTCGGTTTTTTGGTTGGTTTTTGTTTGGTTGGTTGGTTGGTTTTTTAACCAGTGTCATCTTTATAACAGCTCTGTTCAATAAAGTAATTTACAGAAACTAAAATAAAAGCAAAAGTGAAGAAATTACTTGGGGGAAAAGGTATACAGATATCAGTTAAAGACTTAATGTTACTTTTCAGAATGAACTGAGGATGACCCTGCATTTCTCTGTTAGGACATGGGTGGGCATGATGCTGTACATTGTGTCATCTACCACCAGTAACTTTCAATGTATAATGCAAATTTTTTCATATCACTTTCAGAAATGGCTTCAGTGCTGATTTCTCTGATCATGTTGTTCCAGCGACAGCTAGAATGTCACTGCCATGAGAAAACCCTTCTGGAGATAAGGGAATGGGAGCTGGATGGGTGAGGGGATAAGAACAACAACTCAAAAACCACCGTTGAAGTCGTCAGAGGCCATACAGTGGGTGCACAGTAGATTAAAATATGTAACAAGTAAAACCTATGTATTGGGCCCCCAATTTCTATTTCCATCACTGTCCCCATGCTGCCAAGGTGCCCTGCAGCCTGCCTTGCTTCATGAAGCTCTCAGGACATGGAGAAACTCTGCAATAGCTGTTCAGAGTAAAGATGTTACTCACAGAGTTTTTACCAGTTTCTGCCTGGTCATCCGAAGTGACACACCCCATAGCCATGTTCATGGAGCTGCACAAATAAGCATTCCCAGACAGCTGGCTAAGGAAATGCCTACTATTTAAACTAATAAATGCAAGTTGGTTCCTAAATAAGGATGAATATGATGGAATTACACAAGCGCATATGGATAAAGTAAGGAAATTTAAACACTGACTTCCAAGTAACAAGGGACAGGGTAAGAAATAAAATTTTCAGTGAATACATTAGAAATAAGAAGGAAAATGAGAAAAGAGATTGAACAAAATGTTCTACAGAGAAAAAGAATCATTTTCATCACAGAAAACAAAAATTAATTGTTTGCTTTAATCTTCATGGAAAACGTAAATTGCACTGGATACTTTAACAAATTAAGTTTAACAAGTTGTTTGGAATTCAGGCTGGAGTAGAGAAGGGAACAGTTCAGGGAATATTTATGTAAGTTTGGTACATTAAAGTTCTCAGTGTTTGATGAAATTCATCCCAATAAATGAGACAAAGTAATCTCTAAATGATTAGTGATTATCTCCTGGAAGCTGTGACAGGAGAGATCCTAGAAGACTAAGAAAAACAAACCTTTCATAATTTTTTTTAAGAGGAGCAAAGGAATTCCAGATCAAGCAGTCTTCTTTCCTGGAAATAATATGAAACAAATTATTGAAGTAATTTCAAGCACCAACAAAATATAAAGGTTTTAACATAAGCCAACAAGGAACTGTCACGAACAGATCATATTGATTTTTATGATTACCTTCTTTGAGAAGGGTGCCAGCCTACTGTAGAAAGGAAAAAGCAATAGATATAGATGTAAATTAACTCTTAAAAAGTTTTTAGACATTTTTTTAACATTAGAATCTCAAAAACTGAGGAAATATGGTGTGCATGTATTTGTCTTTGGGTAGCTAGTAGTTGAAAACTTTATAAACAAATCCACATCTAACATGGAAGATGTGTTGAGTGAATTCCCTTAAGAACTCACTGTTGCTCAAATTCTGCTTCGTTTCTTCATGAGAAATGTGCATAATAGAATGGAGACTATCTTTTAATTTATGACTTGTAAAAAGCTGAAAAGAGTTTTAAGCATTTTGGGAAAAATGCTAAAAATACTAGTGGCAGTTTGGAGAGTTGCTCAGAAACCTGAAAGGTTGTGTCTAAGTATTTATGAACCAGAGCTCTGTACCTAAGAAAAAAGAAAGCAAATTGAAATTTGTAACTGGATATATTTCCTTAAAGAAAGAAAACAGTACAATGGAAGAAGACATAATAGGAAAGCAGTTTTAATTTTAGATTCATGAAGCAGAAGTTTGTACAGAAAACATCTAGTTACATTCCTGACTGAACTCCAGAGAAACCTTGGAATGTATATTGTCTCTCTTTGGGAACTGCATTTTGAAGGCAAAGACAAAGTAAAGAGAATCCAGCAGTGTGAATGAAGGATTTAGAAAGCATGACCTATGAGGGAACTGGCTTACTGAGAGGCGGTAGAGGGTGACTTGATTATATGTGGTTACAATATCAATGATCACCAAACGTTTTCCAAGGCCTGATGAAATCAATTTGTTTTTCATCATAGATGATTTTGAATGAGAAAACTTAGAAAACCTGGGAGGACGGTGGAGCATGAGATGGCATAACTTGAGGATACAGAGAAATTGCTTTTACCAGAAATGTTTAAGATCAGGGTACAGTACAATCTGTGAGGGATGGCCAAGGCCTGTATGATCTTGTTTTTGGTGGGGACTTTACTTAAGATGATCCCTGGGGTACTCTTTGAGTCTAATAATGACATAACAATGTCTGAAAAGAAGTTAGAGAGGATTCATTGCTTCTCATCTGATAGAACCAATGCTGGAGGAGAGAAAAAAAGGTCAATCTGAGGACAAGAGTATTAGCTTTTGAGGTGTGGACTCACAAAGTTTTATGAAGGAGCACAATAATCTGTTTTTAATGTTAAACTTTCAGAACTTATTGGTTCTTGCCACTTCCTGTCATGTAATTATTTTTTAATCTTTAAAAACCTTTACACAACTAGAGATATTATGGTTTTGTCTTGAATTTATAAAAGCAAGAATATTTAAAGGTACTCCCTTAAAGAGCTCTGAATACAATCCATCTTTGCCTTTTATTACAATTTTCCACATTAGATTTTGATGTGGTAATTTTCTGGTGTTTGGAACAACAGAATTAATTTGTAGGATTGACAATTCAGGTTCAGAGTAACTAGGTGATGGAGAAGAAGATGTAAGACAATTTAACCTATATTTGAACCTCAAATCATAAGCTACTGTTTTGTCTGGTCACAAAGAAAAAGCACTAATGAGCTGAATGTATTAATTCAATTTATATGACTGAATAATCTTTGGCTGTCAAGTTGTATGCTTTGTGAAAGTCTGAATGTGGATTGTCAAATTGTCCAGCCAGGAAGAAAAACGCCTTTTACTTACAATGGGCTAATGATTGTTTGACAATTTAATTATACAGCATGGAAATTGTAAAGAGGAAATGGGGTACAGAGGGAAGTCTGCTTATCCATACTGAAGTTTACTGCTTTGAATTAAATGTGAAGACAGTATATTGCACACAGAACTGGTTTCTCACTCCACATGTTCCAAATAGCTTGTTGGATGGATCCAGAAAGGGGGACACTGCTAAATTTAGTCTTAAAATAAGTTGATTAGAGCTTTACTTCTACACCTGACACTTGACTCCATAAATCTGTGCACCTATATTGTTGATTATGGTTCCTTTTAAAAAACAATGGCTTTTATTTGCTGTAACCTCATTTATGCTTTGTCTATGTTAATTTTAAGTTAGTTGATTAACATCCTGCATTTAATCTGTACAGCATCTCATTTAAAAACAAACATCCTGGTCCAGACTTTCAGTTTCCAGAACCTTGCACGATTCTCTAGGGCATCCAAAGAGTAAGATGCATCTTCCAGATCCCCAGGAAAGCTCAGGAGATGATAACACAAGAGATGAGGAAGAACTATGGTGGTCAGCATTGACTAGGAAAGTTTGTACTTTAACAGAAGGGTGGAGGAGACGAAAATATCTGGAAAATTGTTCATCAAATTAATCACTTCAAAGCTCCTCTAACTTTTTTGCTTCACTGATAGACTTGTGAAGTGGCAATTGTAATGGAAGTTTTTTTACAATTGGGAATATCACATATTCTGTGGCTCTGAGCTCAGATCAACTCAGTTCATGAAGGCTGCTAAACAACTATCAGACACGAAATTCCCCTTCACACTGACTTGAGCTGGATTCAAACTAGTGACCTAGAGAGGAAAGTCTTGCTAAGCTGCTGTTAGTTTTTCTTTCAATGATTTTCCTTCTTCAGAAAGAGCGAGCAGCTGAAAATGTTTGAAATCAAACATTTAACTCAAATATCCTCAGACACAAACACATTCCATTGCTTTTAAAATGTACATACTCTTCCTTTGCTTTACAGTTTGGACACGGAACATAGGAACACAGGGAACATTAAGACTTTTTCCAAAACACGGTATTTTTTGATCTTAAAGGGCAATGCTGAAATTGAAGTCTGTTTCTGTTAAAAACAGGCACATATCTTGTTAGCACTGATAACTTCCAGATGGCACTACTGGCTCTCATAGTCTGGGTAACTGTGTCTGGGAATTCATAGTACAGGCTGGAGAAAACATCTATTAGCACCTGTTGTACAGCTGAGAAAGGTGCTGGGAGCATCAGGGAAAAGGATCAGTTCTGCACTCTATTCCTTTTCTTGAGATTTGTGTTTTAGCACAGAGCTTCAGATTATATCCAGACACTCTAATGTGTTGTCAAAACATTAAACCTTCTTTAAATCAATTTGGATAACATGCATAATAAAACTGTAATAAAAATTAAGAAATGCTAACTGCTACTTTTTAATTAGACTGCTTCTTCAAATAACCCTCAAGAAGAAGGTTATTTTTACTGGCTGAAAAGTCAAATTTTCTAGACAATGCCATCAGAGGATTCTCTCTAGGCTTCTTCATGAGATGTATTAAATTAATATTTGTATTGCCTTTCTCTTCATACAGTCCTTAATGACTATACCCATATTGTAGATATTATTAGCATTAGAAAAAAGACACATTTTTCCTTTAGAAACAGAAAGGGAATTGTGCTTTATAGAATTTAGGGAAGTTATTTATATTTTCCTACTGTGTGTCAGCATTCTCCTGTCTTTATGTTTTTCTCCAGATGTTCTGTCTAAGGGCTCTAAACGACCCTGTCTAAAGGAGTGCAGGACTGCACTCCTTTGTATGACTTTTTATTTGTACTGTTCCTTAGAAGCAGTTCCCCAGATTTCATAGAATCACAGAAGAGCTGAGGTTGGAAGGGACTTCTGGAGGTCGTCTTCTCGAATCCATGGTGAATCAAGGTTGCCTAGAGCAGGTTGCCCAGGATCATATTCAGGTGATCTCTGAATGTCTCCAAGTATGGAGACTCCACAGTTTCTCTGGGCACCCTGTGCCAGTGCCTGGCCACCCTTAGAGTACAAAAGTATTCCCTGATTTTCAGTGGGAACCTGTTTGTTTCAGTTTGTGCCCATTGCCTCAGATCCTGTCATGGGGCAGCACTGAAAAGAGCCTGGCTCTGCCTTCTTTGCACCCTCCCTTCAGACATTTATGTACGTTGATAAGATCTCCCTGAGCTTTCTCTTCTGAAGGCTGATAAGTCCCAGCTCTTTCAGCCTTTCCTTGTAAGAGACATGTTGCAGTGCCTTAACTGTCTTTATGGCTCTTTGAACTCTCACCAGTATGCCCATATTTCTTTTGTACTGGGAAGCCCAGGACTGGACACAGCTCTCAGCCTCACCAGTGCTGGAAAGAGTGGAAGGAAAGCCTCCCCTGACCTGCTGGCAATACTCTTTCTAATGCAGCCTGGGATACTGCTCAGCTTCTTTGCCACAGGGGTACGTTGTGGTCTCATGTTCAACTTGGTGATCCTTTTCTGCCAAGCTGCTTTTCAGCTGCTCAGCCTCCAGCATGTTTGGTACGTGGGGTTTTTCCTCATGCAATACTTGGCCCTTCCCTTTGTTGAACTTCATGAGGCTTCTGCCAATCCATTTCCCCAGCCTGTTGGAGTCCCTCTGGATGGCAGCACAATCCCCTGGCTTGTCATCCACTCCTCTCTGTGGCATTGACAGATTTGCTGAGGGTTCACCCTGTCGCATCATCCACACCATAAATGAAAGATGTTGAACGAGATGTGTTTATTAATAAAACAAATAAAAACGTGTTATTCCTAATCAAGCTGTACCTAGGCAAGCAAAAGGGATAGTTAATCCCTTTAGTTAGAAGGGTGCTACTGTATGTCTCTTGGGAAAAACAGTGATAATTTTGTGTATTTCTTTTTAGGATTCATGAGTCGTGATGATGGAGTGGATAAGACAATTTGCTTTTAATTGTACCCTCCTCTCTCCCAAACCAATTTTGAGTCTTGTTTGGAATCACACAGAAATACACAGCCAAAGCTTGGGAATCAAAAGTGCTCTGAAACAAAGCTAGTTATATAACTCTTTTTAATGAGCTCTTTCTGATGAAGTACTGGTGTCTCTTGGGCTAGATTTTGTCTTGAAATAGATCTTGTTCATGAGTTTTATGAATAGTATTATCTTGCTGGACACAAGATGGCAAAAACTCTGTTCTATTATGAAGCAGTTTTTTTCTTTCTGGAAATTCCTAGATACAACCTTTGTATAAGCAGGAAAGAACCAAGTTGGAATAACAATTGGTAATTAAACAGCTCTTCCTCTCATATTTATGGAACTGTCCTACAAACTATAGTCTAGATTACAGTCTAGGACTCATCCATACTGGAACAACCATGGCTAAGTGTCATGGCAGATATAGTCAGATGTTTTTCCTATTAACTGATATAATTGAGGATATCATTGGCTGCCTTTAGGTGTCTCTTACTTTTTCTGATGAAAAAAAGTCCTTTATCATGTTTCAATGATTTTAGAATGGATTTATTTCCTTCCAGTAAAAAAAGTGTAAAGTTTGAGTACACTAGATAGAAACAAATAGACACAACATAGACACGAAGGTGACACAAGTTTAAGAAATAAATCTTTTTGTTTTTTTTACTTCCCATCCCTCTCCCGCCCCCCACTGCCAGTTCCAAGCTAAGAATCAAGTGTTTCTTCCTATAGAAAAACTTAATAGTTTGCTCAATTTTCTTTCAACAGGAAAAAAGAGATTATGTCTAAACATGCCCATTTGTCTTAAGATAGCTACCTAAATATGTTCATGGGTTAGACACAATTTTATTGAAGAGGTCTTTCTGGTTTTCAATGCAGTTTAAGACATGAAAATAAATTAAGGAAAACCCAGAAAATAAGATCTGTTTTCAAGGAAAATTTTTTTTTTTGTTAGTTTAGTTCCCCAAGATCAAACTTGCTACATGGTATCAGAATTCTGTTTTAAAATATTTTTAAAGATACCTTTTTGACAGTTTCTAGTTAAGAACCAGTTAAGAACAGTCTAGTCAAAAAAGGAGTTAGGCAAACTGGTAACATTTCTGGTACAGCATTTCTGTGACATTAGCTAGGCCAACATTTTTGAATTTAGAATGCTTAATCAAATGGTCTGAATTTGTAACATAAACTACTGAACTTGTAACTGCACTTTAACACCAAAAGTGCAGAATAAGGAAGTCATGATATATTGTCAAAATAGTGGACAAGTTGTTCAAATAAATTTGTAAAAATTAATATTTTATAGCCTTGATTAAGGATTTCCCCTTCATTTAACTGATTAATCTACTCATCAATTTTCTTCCAGTGTTATTATGACCTGATTAATGAAAATATTTATGCCTTAAGATCGAACTGTAAAAAATCCAAACTCATATTAGAAAATGTGTTTTTGCCGAGGAGATGTAGATATTAATATTTTTTAAGTTGATTAGGGGTTTTTTTAAATTAACTTCACCAATTAACTTTCTGCATTATAAGGTAATTTAACACATAAATCTGGCTTGGGGTGACAGATTTGGCAGCAAGTAATATTAAGTCTGTTATTAAAGAAGGTGGTGGGTAAGATAATCATCAAGGTTAAAGTGATATTGTAAAACTTTTGCACTAAAATACAACCATAATTTCAAGGCAGAAACTAATGGAGACAGTTGCTGTTTGTAAACACAAGTGTCCTCTTTCTACCCAGAGTGCAATCAGAATAAGAAAATGATCGAAAGAACCTCAGTCACAAAGACAAATGTGGAGACAGTGAAAAGAGTTATGTGATTGCACAGGGCAAGGGCTAGAAATACATAGCTGACCAGGAAATATAGTTTGATAGTTAATTAATTGCTTTTATAAAACAAATGGATAACAAGAATATATATACATTTCAGAAATGAAACTTATGAACTGTAGTTGGATTAGACCAAACTGGGTGATTTAATGAAGTCAAATAAAGGTCTTCTTGGAATTATTGACTCTTCCTTCTGTGATACACGGAAAAAAGAAAGATATTCCTGATAAAAATCTTTCTCGAAAAATTCCTACTGAACCCTTCTTATTCCCTGATGTGCTCTTGGGATTTCATTTCTCTTGCTGCCCTTCACATTGTACTTGAGCACAACCTGTTCTAGTGTTGCTGTGTTCTTTGAATGGTAAGAGAAATCAACTAAGTCAAAATCAGTGTGCTTCACAGTTTGATCAGTATCATATGATTTGTGATTGTAAATTTAATGACATTTTGAAGCATTTTCGGCGGCATTTTGTCATTGCATTATGTAATATATTAGCATTATGTAAAATATTCGGAAGTACTTGCTGAAGCATGTCTGTTTGTTAAAGAGTTCAACGTTTCACTGAAAAGTACACTTTTTATTTTTTTTTTGGATATAATATTGTGCAGCATGAACTTGTAAATATCCACCAGAAGATTTAATTATCGAAAGAAATAGAGGAACAACCTGGAACTGCAGACTTAGGAAATAAAAAGGAGCTCTGAAGTGTACAGTAATGGCCATGGAAACAAGCTATCTTTTCTTATTACATAAGGGACTTGTGAAAATCACCAGATCTGCTCCATAATAAGTAGCCCCCTCTTGGACTATGAGCCACTGGAGAACTAAGAGTCTTGCTAGAAGCAACAATGGCTAAGGCTGTACGTTCCACAGCTATTCTGGTAATACCAGAAAACTGATGGATGCAAAGCCATATCAACCAACCTTGTACACAACACCAACAATGACTAACTAATTATAGCCTTTACAGCATCTCCAGACTGCTTACATCACAGCTGGGTACCGTTTACCAACAGCAACTCTGTGTGATAAAGTCTTTCTTGTAACTCATTTTTAATTAATAAAAATGGACTTATAAGGAAATTAAATAAGTTATTAATCAAAATAGCCTTTGAATAGTATGCTGCCACTGCAACTAAGATGAATGGTGTGCAGGTATCCATTCAGAATAGTTTTTTCTGTCCAAAACCTGTGCTGCCATAGTTAGTCACCCTATGTCTGGAGTGCATCTGCTTACACCTCTTCTGTGAGACAGGGATTCGTGCTACAGTAAGTGTAGCAGACAAGGATCTGATTATAGAGCAACTGGTTGGGGTCACCACACTCTGCTGCTTTGCTTCTTCCCTCTCCATCTGGCACTACAACAGATGCCAACGCTGTGGAAACAGGTGCTCTGCAGCTTCATAGCTGACTGACAGCGCAGACGTCCTCTAGACTAAGGAGCTTCTTCCCAAGCCTGTGCTAACAACAACTGAACCAATGGAGTGGTGTGGTGGCTGGGAGTGATATGTGCATGTCAAAAGGAGAAGACTCATAGAGCTGGAAGAGGGAATCAAAGGGAATTTGTGAATTCAGCTTGTTTCTCAGAATCTGAGGTGTGTCTGATGGGTTGATAATACCCAACCCGTCACACCCCACAGGAAAGTGCACAGTCCAGCAGGCTCCATTGGAGTATCAAGCCAAGTGGTTATAACCTTCCAAAATGCCAAATACTTAATGTGGGGAGAAAGATGTTGCTTTGTTAAAATAATAGTTTGGGTTGCAGTAGGATACAGCCACTCCATAGAGACAAATAATCACGAATTGTTAAATCTGCAATGAATAGCTCATCCAAACAGTGAAAAGTAGATCTCTGTAAGCAAGACCCCTTGATCCCTATTTTCCTCTGACAAAATAAAAACTGTGTATGTTGAAGGTCTTCTGAAATTTACCACGATAATTTATCTGCTAGCAAACATTTGGAAAACTCTTAGTGTGTTGTTTGATGAGTTTTATGTGTGCATTTTGTTTTGTAAGTTGTTTTGTCAGAAAGGTTTTGAAGCACATAGTTGATCTGTCAACTCCAAAAGGTTGCTTGCTAGTAGGGATGTAAAATTCTGCTTGTGTACTAAAATTTTTATCTGTTTCTCAAAAGTTTACTCCATCATTTATTCTACTGGAATGGATATTTAGCATCTGGTTGTTGTGTGAGTTAATGATACAAAAAATAGCTGTTGACATTTAAGTAGCCATAATATGCACTTATTACCAAGCAGAGAGACAGAAATGTTTATGTTTGTTAATTATACAGAGCTTACTTGTAAATTTTTAAAAGACTAATCTCCCTCTAGAAAGATCCTATAATATTTCTTATTTTAGACCCCATTTGTGAGTGGTTTAGCTAAGTTGTGATATTGAGTGTCTTGGAGTGTCAAGAGCACCATCACATTAATGAAATTTTTTATTAAAAAAATGTAGATGTTTTGCAAATTATCTTGATGTAGCATAATGGTGAAAACCAGACTTCAGTGATCGTCTCCATCCCTCCGGGCCTGGGTCTTTTGCAGATTTGCTAAATAAGTCTGATAAGCCCCATGCCTATAGCTGTAAAACTGGTAGATTAACCTTTATGTTGTCTGTTGTGTTAACACCACAATAATATGAGATGTCCATCAGCAAGATTTCAAGCCACCAGTGTGCCACAGCGCTGTCAGACCACAGGAGAGGTAAATCTCCATGAATTCCCATGAACTACTTGGTTTGACTTCTTCGGAGCTTTAGTTTCTCCAAGGCAAAGCTTTATATTTTTCCCCTTTTTGGAGTGTTGTGAGAAGATGCCTCCATGCCTGTACTTCTCACACATTGCCAAGGAACAGAAAATTCAAACAAGAACACTTAGATGGACAGAGTTATTTAAGTACAGATGAAACAATTAATATTTTTTACCTTAAAATGCCTGTTACCCAGCTAGCTAAAAGTTGACAGGCCCTAGGAGTGTGAGCCTCTGGCTATTATGAAGATGATATCAAGACTTAGAACTCAAGTCAAGCTTAAAGGAGAGCAGTGCTGTGATTTTTCAGGTGCAGGCTACCTCCATCTTAAAATGCAAGCTAAACATTTGCATACCAAAATGTTAATTTTAGAGATGCATTCTTTCTAGCAGTGACAAAGCAGGAAGTGATGAGACACACTTTAAAATAATAATGCACTTAAGCATACAGCTTGATATTGGACTGAGTGACAAAGCACTTGCTTTTCTTGGAGCCTCAAATCTTCATTTATTTATTATTTAATCAGATACACTCAAACTCTGAAAAGGAGATTGACTTGTAATATTATCATGCCTTGAAAATACATTTCATTTCAAAGGAGAACACTGTCAGGGTATATGGAAATTTTTCTCTTCTACTAATTTCTCCTTCTTCCTTCTTATCTTTCTTGTCCATTTTGAAAGTGACAAGTAACAAAATTATTGCACACTCTTGGACTAAATTCCTCTGCATCACTCCAGAAACTTCTGGACTCTATGCATCAGTCTCCCCCTACCTGCTTTCATCTCCTCCTCTGATGGCAGAAGTTTTGTGTGTTTAATATTCCCACTCTCTCATTGAGCTGTTCCTCTAATTCCCTTCTGAGATACTCCATTTCCCCATGGCAGACTGGTCTCTAAATTCAATATAGCTCTTAGAAAAGTGGATCACTCAGGTTTTTTCCTCTCACTCTCTGTAGAGATGCTCTCACTGTCTGTAGCCAGACCTGCCTGTGTGTCTTCACTCTCCCAATTCTATCATTAAGTATTCCTTTTCCATTATCTGTTAGTGAAAGTTATTTGGGATGTCTGTAGTTTTAAATTTTAATAAGAAGTGAAGAATGAGAAGGCACAAGAGTTTTCTTTTACCCCAAAAGTTCATGAACCACAGTCCGCTACTTCTTTGATCAGAAATTAGAGAGGAGGGTGAAACCAGCTATTTTTCCATTGCTTTGCTTCCTCTATTTATTTCTTTAATGCTTGCAACTGTCACAAAAAACCACAGAGTCCTACTCTGGGATGCCATGAAAACACTATGAAATTTCAGAATGGATCAGGTGCAGCATTCAGCATTTATCATGGTACAAAGAAATGCCAGACAGCTGAATGTGAAACATTACCCCAGTCAGCCAAAAGGATGGACGTTGCTTTGTCCTCTGGAAGTCTTCCATTAAGGTCATTTATCTTTGGCTAGTCTGATTCCAGAGGAATATTAAAAACATACTTTATGCCTGCAAACTGATTGCTATGTATGTAGGCGACATATATATTTGTGAAAAATCTAGAGTCACTTTTCCAATAACATTTATGGTTCTACTAAATTAATGTAAGTTAATTTCAAGAGACATGATGAATGATAAGAAACTGCAAGTCACTTGTTGATAAAGGTCACATCCTGTTTGACCTATGTTTGCTAAAAATATAATTCAAATGAACATTTCAAATTTGCTTTATCTATTTATAAAATAAATTAGAGGCTAAGTGATGACTGAAAGGTAAATAAGGCTTAAAGATTTAGCAGATTTATCATTTCTAAATCTTAGCTAGGGGAGTTTCTGTAGGTTATTAAAATGACATGTTTTTATTTAATTAAATACCTGTTGCTAATGAGTCCTTCACAGTTAGCTTCTAATGTGTATTGTATTCATAAAGAAGGTTTCTTTTTTTTTTTTTTTTTGTGTGTAAATCCACAAATTATAGGAAAAAACCATTAAAAATATTCAAACCTGCTATTTCCCCTAATAGTTGTAACATAACTGCTTAAGTGTTCATTTTTTTCTGTTTCTCTGTTAATGATGCATTATTGATCATAAAAATATGTGGTCAAAGGATGTTAGAAAAAATTTTATTGTAGTAGCTGTGAAAAATAAATGCAATACTAATAGATGAAGACAACTTCACTACTGTAAGTGTTAGATTTTGTTTGCAACAGCTGAAAAATTGCCTTCACATTTCAAAGAACAGCAAACCATCAGCCAGGTTAGCTGAGCTATTAAGAATTAGGGGGATTCAACATTTTTCATTCTTTTTTTTTTCCAGTTTTGTCTTCAATGTAGGTGTTTTAGTTATGTACGTTTTTCTCAACCTTGCCTAGATCTTCCATAATAGAAACACGTAGTAAAAGCAATTCCTGTATACACTTTCTCTAGAACTATAACATCTACTTTCCCATGCTTCATCACACTTCTGTCAAAGGATTTTTTAAGTTTATTCAGGTTTTCCATAACTTGGCTAAATTTGTTGTGTTTTATTAAACATTTAGTGCAGAAAACTTTAAAAATGCCAACAGTTGGACAATATTAAGCAGTGAAGTGTAGTTAGCATTCTGTTAACAGTATACATTTGTTTATATTAGTTTTTAGTGATATGTTTGGCTAGAATATTCACTTCATGATAGGATTTTTAGTCTTTATCAGAGTGTTTATCAAATTTACCACTTGCTTTGGTAAAAAAAAAGAAATTCTTGTGATTTAGTAATATCTAGTAACTTTGTCATGATTAATCCTTTCTAGGAATCTCTGTTCAATATTAGACAATATCTGTTGCCTTTGATGTATTTTCAATAACCTGAACATCTTTACTTATTAGAATCACATTAGATCAGGAGAGACTTCTAAATGCAGAAGATGTATTCTTGACTATCTGCATAGTCCCACAATTTTTCCAGAAGTTTTACAAAATACTTTAAATGAAAATTCTCAGCAATAATCAGCTGAGACATGACAAACTAGCAAATGATTCTTCGGAAGTTATGTAACCTAAAAGAGAAAGCTGGAGTGGCAGCGATCTCACTTCCAATTGTTTCCAAAGCAGTGATGTCTCAGTACTCTATTTTAAGCAGAACTTCATATACTGAAAGTACACATGGTTGGTTGGCTGTGTTTTTTCAAGGGCATCAGTGAGTTTAACCACATGTGACCCGTTGAGGGCGAGAAATCCATAACATCATCTTGAGTTACCAGAAACTGATGGGGTATCAAATTTTTTCTAAATTTGTTGTGTGAGGTACACAAGATGGGCTTTAAATGGGCTCCACAGCTGCACTGAGGCTTCTTTGAGGCAGTCTGTTAGAAGGGATCAGTTGCTTCAGAGAGCTGCATATCACCCAGTATTTGAAACCTGTCTGATACGTAAGATTTTACAACCTCCGCTACTAAAACAACAGCAAAATTTCATTTGAATCAATGCAGCACTACATCCAGATAATATAATCCATATATTTGATTTGTTTAACTTCAAAATATGTATCTTTCTAGCAGCTGAACATCTATTGGCACACAGCTGTGTTACATGTCCCTCATGGCTTAGAAGCTATTAGCAAGATGCAAAGCCTTTTCTATTGCTTTTCCTCATTTCAGAAGATCAGGCCAACAGTACCAAGGGGTGAGAGATTGATTTACCTGTTCCATTTCTGGTGCATTTTATCACTAAATCTAACCATTAAAATATAGCTTGTGTCTCAGTATTTTGAAGAACTAAGCATTATAAAAGAAGCAATTTCTACCAAGAATCTCTTCTGGTTGTGTACAAGGCAAGTTCCAGTGAGGAGCTGCAAATTTGATATCCTTTTGCTAACAACTCTTAAATAATTACAAAGCCTCCCTTTCAGAATTTTTACTACTGGAGTGCCCCTTTGCATTTGAATTTTGAAGCCCATTTATTTTGTTTTATTCATCATTCAGGCTGATCCAGTGGCTCAGAAACATGTTACAGTTCTCCTAGATGATGAGTGCCTATACCACTGCTTGGAAAATGAAAGAACAAAAATAACTAACTTAGTTTGCTAGTGCTGTTTTTATTCATCCCAGTTTCTTAGTTTGTTTGTTTATGTATCTTTGCCATTGATAATTTAAGACCTAATTTGCTTTGAGCAACCTGGTCTAGTGAAAGTTGTTCCTACCAGTAGTATGGGGGTTAGACTAGAGATGACCTTTAAAGGTCCCTTCCCACACTAAGCATTCTACTATTCTATGATAAGAGAACCAGAGTTTGGCAGCTTCTAATACTTTGTTTAGCTAGAAAGAAACTAAGTTTCTGGAGTTTCAAAAGGATTACCATAAGTTAGACTGGGAAGTTGAAGGGGAAAATAACTTGGAAGCATTAAATTTTAAAGGCAGTGTATTGCAAGCCAATATAAAAATCACTCAGAGGATGTGGTATTTGATCCAGAATGCACAATGGAGATAATGATATAAAGTGGGAGAGACAGTACTTCTGGTCTGTGATCTATTATTTGTAAGGAGGAAACATGCTCAGTGTGCACTCCTTAGATTCTAGTAGAAACTACAGTTTTCTTCTTATATACTAAGGATTAAATTGTGTATTTTCTGAAAGCTGTGAACAGGGACCAGCATGTAGCTTGTCTATTGCAAGGATAGACCCAGAAACTAGACTACATTTTGAGGTTCCTACTTTTTTGCTGTTGTCTCTGTATTTCTATATACTCTAAAATGGACCAAATCCTGCCCTGAAGGTGTATCCAACTTCTCCAGGTAGGACAGGAGTCCAAAGGATAAAAAGCTCCTTTCTCACAGGACTTTCAGATCAAGACAAAGCACTATGGTTGTGGGAAACATTTTGCTATACACAAGGCATTTTTTCTCCCTAAAATGATTTGTATTGTGTTAGTTACAGGCATCATGACCTCTCAAAGGCCATTTAGAGGAGTATTTTAGTCTTATATTAGTCTTATATTAGTGGTAGTCTATCTCTTCCTGTGAGAAGCTGCAAGCTAACCAGTTCAGATATCTTTGCCAGGGGTATGTCCTGTCCAGATTTGCTTAGTTCCTTGTTCTAAAGAGACACAAAACAGACTCAAGACTTTAGCAAAGACTTTAGCAAAGACTTTAATGTCTAGTTTCAGATTGACTGTCATTGAGCATCAACACAAAAATCCTGGAATATTTTTACAGGAAATTAGGTAAGGTGGATGCTTCTAGGGTGCAAAAATTAGGTGTCATATAACAGAAACTGATGTTGAAAGGAAAATCAGGCAGAATATGATTAGTGCAAGTTAAAAAGCAGAAAAATTGAAATTTAAATGGAAACACCTTTCTCTTCAACAAATACAAAGAAAAAATCTTTACAAGGAAATTTTAGACATCTTACTTTCCAAAAGTTTATGCTTTCAGTTTGTTCCATTGTGTTGTGACCTATAGGAAGAAAACAGTAAGAAAGAATAATTTAGTCACTTTAGACAGTCAGTTATTACAAGAAAAAGCAGAGGAGTTCTCTTACAGTGTAACTACAGAAAAACAACTGTGACAAAAAAGCTTTCAATTATCTAGGGTTTTATAACATAAAAGAAACTTATATGAGTTAAATAGTTATGATGTATCTAAATTACAAAATTTTAACGCTTTCACTTTAATTCCTGTTACATTTGGAGCTATTTACATCCAGCCCAGGTTCCATCTCCTCCTTTTTCTAGAGAAATGGGATTTTAAAAACTGTACACATACTTTAAGCTTAGATTGAAGCTGAAGAAGGAATGAAAATGTGATGCTAAAATCCTTTCTCCCAAAAATGATCTTGATGCATCCATTAGATTTTGGAGCAAGTAACCCTCCACCTAGAACTAACAAAATTTCTTTGCTTACCACCACACTAAATTCTTGGTTTTATTTCTTCTTCTGCCCTTCCCTCATCTTTCTAAAATCAGCATATACCTTTCATATTTCTCCCATCCTTTATAACTCTTCCATTTGATTTAACTGAATTTTCCTTCTCTTATTTATTAGATCACTTCTACCTTTCTTCTCCAGTGATTCCCTTCTTATGCTTCAGTTCAATATATAAAGACAGATTTTTCCTAGGCAAAATAAAATAACATTAGTGAAGGACTGAAGGTACATTGTATGGACAATAGCTCTGCTCACTAAGTTTTTGCTTTTGGAGAACTGAAGTTGGAAGAAAGGGTGGAAAATTGTGATATAAAGCATATTTAAAAAACTGAGTAGTAGAAAGGTACCAATAGCATAGCAAAGGCAATTCTGAAGGCATGTCATAATTACAAGCTTATTAAAGTGACTTTGCTTTGAGTCCAAGGCCACTGTTTCAAACAATGCCGTTGGAAGGAAGGCATGTTTCCACTGTTAGAACACCTCTTGAAAACACTTCCTTTATTTTTGCTTAGTTAACTGCAGGGAGAAGTCATAAGAGGGACTTGGAAACACTAAGACAGTCTTGAGATTAAAAAATCATACCAAAATTGCTTCTAAAATGCAACAACAAGTCATGTTATCTCACTGCCTAGTAAGTGGTAGGTAGTGCTGGAAAGATGCAGAAAGGCTGGCAGCTGGTACCTGGACCTGAATTTGGTTGCAACAGCCAGAGAGGAAGGCAGTACTCAAGGGAAATTTATTACAGCAAAAATCAGCCACGGGGAAAAGACAAGACCACAGTTTTTGATTGTTCGTCCAGATGTATATCTGGAATAATTCAAGGAGGTGGAAATAAAAGGAGGAAGCAAGACAAAGATTCCATCCTGTATTTTGACAGAGTAAAAAGCAATGTCTACTAAAAAGCAGAAATTAGATACTCTGGGAAAGGTACAGCAGTTAATCAACACAACCAGTAAGGGCTGAGGTTTGCTAGATGAACAAGGGCATTGTGTTGGCAGAGGGGTGTTGCATCTTTTGTCACAAAAATTAAAGGTGTGCAGGAGTCAGTGTAATCAAGAATTAAAGCATCTCTTCAGAAACAGTTTTGAAAGGTCTTTTGGACCCTCTGGACTCAGATGCAGGATGCTACTGTTATGATCTCATTTATCAGCAGCCCTATATCAAAACAAGAGGAAAGGAGACAATGACAAATTCAGAGGTTAAATGCAAGACACTTTCTAAAGAGGTAGATTAGGAATCAGATTGCCATAATTATGCTGGCATTAATACGCTATAGCAACACTGTCCTGTATAAAAAGAGAGGGCTTTTTTTTTTATTTTGTGAATTAATCTCACAGTATATTTCTTTTTGCAGTAGGCCTGAATGGCATTTTTGCTAAACTTTGAGAACAAGGTGTTGAGAGGAAGTCCTATTTATTGAGTTTATAATCTAAATAGTTTATAATCTAAATAGGTGTGTGAATGAGGCAATGCCAAGACTATTTCTTTCTTTAGGAGATGGGACAAACTGATCAACTGACTACCCCACAAATAATAGGCAGTCTGTGGCAGAGCTTTACCACAGATTGTGTCTCCAATTCTCCTTTCCATCCTGCTGCAGGGAGGGGTCAGGGGGATGCCAGCGAGAGGTACTGTGGTCTGGTATGTTCCAGTGGGAACTCTAAATTGGGGAATACCATTCCTAAAGAAATGCAGAAATTAAGCACATTGTGTATTCACAGAGGAACATTCAGAGCTGATGCAGGAGTGGGGGGATCCCCAGACAGTCTACCTGGGAAGAAATATTTAATACATGTGCTTTTGAGTGCAGATAGGTGCAAAAGTGATAAGTGTAAATATATTTTTGGGATGAAAAGACTTAAATGCAGAGGTCCTAATTTCATAGGTTTTGAATTTCCAGTGGGAACAGGGAAAGAAGAAAGGAAAAAAAAGAGTGCAATCTGGAGCAGATATCAGCTAGCTAGAAACTGTACTCAGAAGGGAAGACAGAACAATATGAGAGAGACTTGGATTTTAGAATACGAGGAAATAAAATTGTGGAAGATCTGTCCTAAATGAGATGACAAGGGAAGAGTGAGAGAACAAAACAAAGAAATATAGGAAACTGTCTGCAGAAAAGGTCATGAAGGTGATTGTGGTGGCCACTTTGAGGTTTTTTGTAAATGTGGTATGACAAGAAGACAAGATCAGTTTATGCAGGAGTACACAATGTAAGAGAAAACATATTGCCGGTCTCTGCAGGTTTGTTGAGAATTTGAGCTGAAATAGTGTTATTCTAAGTACTTCAAATAACAGAGATGTATGCAAAAAACCCAAAGCTATTAACATGATTGCAGTATGAATTGCAGTATGCAATTGAAACCTTAGTTGTTTAAGTGACTATCTTATTAAGATGCTTACAACACTATAATTGTTCAAAGATGTTGTGAGGGCCAAAATCCTAAACAAACAGGAGGAATTGCATGGAATGGTACCAGCAATGTAAAGGAAAGTAAAGGGAAAATTACAGTGTGTGTTTAGACTGAGTTTCCAACTGGAAGATGCCAGGCTAAACAGTGGTTTCTCAGAGGACAGGAAAATAAAAAATAAAAATTGTAAACAGACTTAATGAATTCTGGTTTTACAGAGGGGAACTCAATTTTTATGTCTTCTCTGGCTTCATTTTAATTATGTTCAAAGTTTCGGGAAAGGTAAATCCTAAAAAATACCAGCCTACACTATATCTTAGTATATTCTTCTTCATCCCCTCACACAAAATAAAGACTGATCTGTATTTCCAGAAAGATTCTTGGTATTTCAAAGCTTTCCCAAGAATGCACACCTCTGTTTTTTGCATACATTAGCATACATATGTACTTCATGCATAACATCCTGTTTCTGCATATTATCTCCTGTCCCACAACATGTTCAAAACCAATTCAAGTGTTTCTAGTTTGTTTGAAGCACTTCTGTATCTACAAGCAGATGTTTGGCAAGAGCTGTTTTTTGGCAAGACAGCTTTCTGCAATTCCAGTCAGTCAGCTGTGGTTTTGTACATCTTCACTTGGTGGTCAGTTTTCTGCCTTATTTGTGATTATTTTTCTAATTCCTGATTGTACAATCCCAGAAAACTCTCTCCAGTATTCTAAGGTACCTGGTCATGCAGTTAGGTTTCACACAAGAAAAATGAAGATTTTTTAAATCTTCTGTAGAGTTACTATTCTCAAGCAGACGTAGCCAGTTGTCTGAATGTAAATTTGTTTGATTGCAATATTTTCGGGTCTACCCTACTTTTAGAATTCATGAGCTCCTAGAGTGCATTGCTGCAGGCACTAAATCTACATTTTTCTCTCTCCATACTGGTCCTGTTTCTGCTTTGTTGACTGGATACTGAGAGTGGTTGAATACCAGACTAGATCAACTCTCCTTTAAGACTGATTCTGGGGATGAAAGAAGCACTCCCTATTTTTACCAATGTAATGATTTTTGATACAATAATTTAATTTTCAACTCAAAAAGTGGGACAAAAGCTGTACACTCAGATAAACTCATCATGGAGGGTAGGCTGGCTGGTTATTTATGAAAGTCATTAACAGCATGGTTGCAAATTCATTAAGCCATTTTACTGGCTTTGCAATTACTGCAGATTGTTCTGTAGCCAGGTGTAGAATGCCGAGATTTATGACAGAGATTTTGTTATCCCTACCATTTGCTGATATTTTACTACACAGTACAGTTTAAGCAAGGATGCCCCAGTAGTTCAAGATGTCATGTGCTGCTGACGGATCTATGAACTTAGAATCACAGCACATGTGTTTGTGCAATAGTTCCTGTTAAAGTCCGTGTACTGTGCTAAATATCTGCCATAACAAAATCTGCCAACAGACAAAATTAAGATATTGTTTCTTCAGGGTATGGAAAGTGCATGGAGTTGATCTTACAGTAAGTGTACAAAGTAGCATATATTAAGTGATTAAGACTGTGAAGTGTGAAATTTTACAAATGAAGACACAATTTCACTTCATAAGCTATAACCATATATTGCCCTTTTGTAGAATGAGGAAACACTGCCTTGTGATGCACTAAGTATTTAATCATTGCTTTCAATCGATCTTCATAACATTTCTCTAATGCCTTGAATCTCAGATCTTCCTTTTGCATGCTCTGCATGCCAGGACACTGGTAATTGACAAAAAAAATACAGCTCATTTGGATGCGAAGACAATAGAAGATCGCTCCTTAACTGCCCTACTATGGCAGTACAAAACACTAGATTTAATTCCTCATTATAAAGTGTTACTCGAAAAATCCAACGCTGTTTGTAATGCCAGACACAGCCATAACACAGTTTGGACTAGAGATATGAACATTGATCTTTCAGAAGATTTGCTGCCTGCCCTTTTTTTAACTTTTTTTAACTTTTTTTAACTTTTTTTAACTTTAAGTACTCTGCTGTGCTAGACTGAGAAATTCAATGCCAACTAAGATTTATTTTTTTTTCCTGTTGTTACCTGTGGAATGAGAACAACAGGACTTTCAGGGAAAGTTTCAATGCCTGCTCTGAAATAAGCTGCTGTTCTGGGCCAATTGGCCACGGGATCTATTGGCAGGGCAAGAAAATGAGAAAACAAGAAGCTGTCCTCTTCATCCCCATGTTTCTGTTATTTAGAGCACTGAAGGGGCAGAGCAGTGAAGGCAGAGAGCACAGATCCCTGCATGGGAGAAAGGGTCCAAAAAGCAGTCTGACTCACTCATAAATATAAATATGCTCTGTGCAACATGAAGGCATCAGCCATAGAGTCTGCACTGCAGTTCTCTTGTGTGCCATGTCTGTTGAACATAAAGATTATCTCTGATTATACTAATGAAATCTTATGGACCAGGCTGTAAGATTTCTAGAGTGAATTCCTGCCTTCCCAAAGACAAGGAATGCAGTTCTGTGGTGACTATAAGCATGTACATTCCATAGGCGAAACATGTGGATCTAGATAGTAGAGATGATGTGACTTAGACCAGGACTCCTTAACATGGAGTGATGCAAATAAGCCTCCTTTTATTTTCTAATAATACATTCTAAGTTATATTCAGACCACACGAGTAATTGATTTTTATACCTGAACTAAGGTTTGCTCTTGTAAAACCCAGTAGCAAGACGGTTTTGAATTGGAAACATTTCCTGATGTCATTCTAACACTAGTAAGAAAGTAGCAAGACCCCATTAATATACATTGTTACAGAGAAATTACAAATAGGCGATGTGTGAGGGTGAATTTCAATCAACAGTTTCATCAATGTGATGGATATTTTATTAACAATCTCATTTTCATCTCACTAGTTTTCCAAGTGAAAGAATTTACTGACCCTGCGTGTACTTGGTTGTAATGAGGCTTCATTTATATTTTCACCGCCAAAATACCAGCATGATTAAACTTTAAAATGGAAGGTGAACCAGGTCATTTCTATCAGTAAAGAAAACCTCTAGAAACTTGATCCTACAAAAGGGACTGCAAATACATCTTTTCTCCCTTCCCCTTCCCCTTCCCCTTCCCTTCCCCTTCCCTTCCCCTTCCCCTTCCCTTTTTATCCCATGAAATGAGAAAATGCAAATTAGTCTATGTAACTGAAATTAGTCTATGCAACTAAAAATGTAGCAACTTCTTTAAACCTGCAATGCAACGCTGTCCAAAGTAAGGAATTAAACAAGCAACTACATTTTCAAACTGCTGCCTCAGTAGGATATCGTGGCAATCATACACTTAAGGGTAAAGCAAAGTTGAAAAATAATGTTCAAGACATAAAAAATAATGTTGAGACTCCACAGAAGCTGTATTAAAGTTGACTTGATCAACTCCGGTTGTATTCTGTTTATTTTCACACGGAGGTTTTTCTTTTCATAATTATTTGCTATTGTAACTGTGTATATATTTATAGAAATATATAATATAAATGTATATATTGTCCATAAACATACAAAACCCTGTCTCTCTGTATATAGTATGATAAAATATAGAAATATAAATATATACATATTTACAAACAGTAATATAATATTTAAATACAGTAACATGAGTTTAATCTGTACCAGTTGGACAACCAGATAATAAAACATAATGCTCAGTTATCATCCCCTTAAGCACCTTTTATTCATGATCTGGTCACATTAATCACATTTTGATATGATAAATTTACCAAACAATCTAAGCCAAATCTTTGTTTTACTGTGTAATTATGGACAATGCATCTATTCATGAGGTTTTGTGCATTCACTTGTTCCTTTTGAGAACACTGTTAACACTTAAAAGTGGTGGTGGGCAGTGATATGGAGATCACCATGATTTGAACAGATTCATGTGAAATATTAGCAACAATAGCAAAGCTAAAAATTCTAGACCTTTTCCCTAATTTTACTCTATTTCGTAGCGGATCAAAACTACCAGTTTGTCCAACAGTTTGCTGCCTAGTCTTCTATGTCAGAGAATAATTTGACTTTAAAATGTTCCCTTTTCAAATAATATGACTATTTAAAGCATTAGTAACAGCTTCTTGAGTCCCTTTGGGGAAAAAATAAAAACTAAAAAAGGTTATACTTTTCCTGTAGCAAAATTGTTGGTATGTAACTACTGTCTAAGCAAAACATGTTGTGAAAGTTGTGCATCTTGTCATAATAAATCATCCCCTGCATAGCTGTAGCTTTGTGTTTGGCTGGACTGAGGTCAAAGCACATGGCTAAGTGGAAAGGAGCAATATGAGCAGCAAAAATAGCTGCAAAACACATCAGTGGGCTTGCTGTCTGCAGCAGGGTTGCTTTGACCTGCTAACAAACACCTCTGAATATTCACTGGTGTTCATAAGATCTCATGTACCATCTCTAGGAAGCCCTTTTTGGTGTCTGACCACTGAGCTTTGGTCAGCTATAAAGTAGACAGGCAGTTGGACTACATGCCTCTTGTAAGTCCCTGCCAACTAGAAGTACTCCATGCAATCCTATGCCATGCTATGCTAAATAAACATGTGTGCAAGCTGCTGAACCAAATGAAAACAGAAAGTCAAAACCTCCTGGACATGTTAGAGTCCTGGGAAAACACATCTGAGGCCCCAGTGATTGCTGTGAAACACCAGTGCAGAGCACAAGAGAAGGGGGGATGCAGTGGACAGTTCAGTGACAGCCCCAGACTCATCTGCTGGGGCCGAGTGCCGTGGGTGAGGATGGACCATTGTGATGCCACATAGTGGTGGATTTTGATGTCACCAGTGACAGATCCAATCCACCTAGTGAAGGACTATGATGTCACAAATGACCAGGCACCTTGCAGCTTAAGTTTGGGCATCTAGTATGGTACGCTGGTAGCTCAGTATGTAAGCACAGAGTTCTTGGAGGATTTTCCCTGGTTCATGCAGCTGGGGCACCCAGGAGGTGTGCTTGTAGCAGTAGAGGTGGTCTTGGAGGGGAAACTTCACCCGGGGGAGCTGGGAAGGTTTCCTTCTTGGGGGACCTTGGCATTGTTTCTACTCCTCGCCGGGCCAGCCAACGACTGTGACCTCTCTCCCTCTTCTTGCGTGACATCCACTGTTGCAGTGCTGGTGAGAGAAAACAGCTCAACACCCCAAACACGCCTGAGTGACTGTCCTGCCAGACAAATTCCAGCACTTTACACGTCCCTCTAGGCAGGACATGGCAGGAGCGCTGAAGAAAGCATGGGGGAGACCACCTCTGCTGCAGGGGGTGGTGGCCTGCGCCAGCCACCCCAGGCAGGGCCGCTGAAGGCAGCAGCCGGCTCCAAGTGCCCCATCTGCCTGGGAGACGTGAAAAAGCCAGCCTACGTGGCCTACTGCATGCACCAATTCTGCTTTAGGTGCATCCAGCAGTGGGCCAGGGGACGGGACGACTGCCCGGTGTGCAGGCAGCCCGTGGAGGAGGTGCTGCACTCCGTGCGAGGGGACGATGACTACGAGGTGTACGTGGCCGGCCTGCCCGCCCGCCTGCGCAGGAGGGCGGCCATGAACAGGCCTTGCCGCCGGGCCCCGCAGCGGCGCTACAACCTGCGCAGGCGGCCCACCATCAACCCACCCGCGGCTGGGGGGTGTGAGCCCCCAGGGACTGAAAGCTCCCAGGGGCAGCAGGCAGCTGCAGGGCCCTCCAACACCCCATCCCAGCCGGCTCCCGCTCCCAGTGCTTCTCAGGAACCAACCCCGCACGGCTGCCCCTGACGCTCCTCCGGACCCGCACAACAGCAGAGTGTAGCTGCTGCCCCTCTACCATTTGCAATAAACACTTTGGTGAATGGAAAAGAACGGATGATTGTGGCCTCTCCCTCTCTCCCAGTCCGAAAATCTGGACTTTTTCACGCATTGAGCAAAGCGGTATGTATTATTCATAATAAATTCAGATAGGTATCCTATAAAGTGAAAGGGAAAGCACCATACTCCTCAATAAACTTATTGATAAAAATATAAACGTGATTAAGATCAGAAAAAAACATACGATGTCTATTCATACTTTGAATTATACAGGTCTCGAATGAAAAACTAGCCATGGTACTCTTTTGCAGTATTTAGGTCATGGTGTACATTTGTAACACCAAACTTGAATGTCAAGGAAAACCACGTTACCGTAAAAACAGGGTGTAAAACTAGTGTCAGGAAATAAACTTTATGTTTGGTTGAATCTGAAATCTAGAAGACGTACATATGACATCTAATCTGCATTGAACAATTTGATTTACAGTATGATTCAGATATTACATGATATTTCACTACTAATAGAATACAGTCACCCAAGGAATTAGAAAATGGTTTTTGTTTTGTATGTCTCCCAGTAATAATAACATTAAGCACTCTGTTTGTTAAGTGTGATTAGTACAGAATGGAGTTTTATACAATAGTAAATGGTAATGTAGTTACAGATGCAAACTGTCTCCTAACACATAATTAAGTCAAATTTTATATGCAGTAGAGTTTGTATTATGGTTGATATGTGTTCATAAGCAGGCACACTTGATGTTGTTTCTCAGCTAAAAACTAAAGAAAAAGTAACTGTGCGCATCCCTCACAATTACTTACATTTGCCATGAATCCAAATTGGATATTTGTAATCTTTTATTCCCAACTAATATAACTGTGGTCCTTTTAATTCTATGTTTCAAAATAGACATACCTCCATTTTATGTTATTTAAGATCATTATACACATCCAAGCTTAAAAGAACTTGGTTTATGAATAACATTACAATCAGAGATATATTAAAAGAGAGACCATTTAAAGAGAGACTTGGAAGATCTACTGCAGGCTAGACTAAATAGATAAACTGCATTAGGGTCAAGAAGTCCTTGGAGCTGTTACTTAGCATCTGGGACAGTGTTAGGGCCAGTATCAGGACCAGTATCAAATACGTTTTGCTCTGATCTCCAGATACTGGTTAATGTATGCTGTTCCCACTGGTTCTGTCCCTGCTGTCTATTGCTAACCAAAAAAAGTGCTCTCATTCTGACTCATTTTCTTCTCCAAAAATAAAATAATATAGACAGAATAAAAACAGGTCTGTTAAGATATGACTGATGGAAAAAGAGAGAAGTGTAAGGGGCTAATTAATAATAATAATAGCAACAGCAAGAATAATGAAGTATGGACTGAGAACTGGAGGCTGGTTCAAGGGGTGGAGGTAGAAAGAAGCATAAGTGATTCCCTATTGTGTAATTGAGAGAGCATGGTACAATTGGGAGCTACCCTGGCTCTGTTGGTAAATTTGTCCTTGGGATTTTTGGAGTACCTACACAATGAATCCGTATGACCAATGTGTGACAGACACATTTATGTTACAGTAGGAACAGATGAAAGATTTTGTGTATAGGTGACTAAAATATTTCTTCTTGGGAGAACAGATCCGACATAGTGATCTCTTTTGCAGTTTGTGAAAGATAAGCCTGAAAACAGCAGCTTGGAGGCAGCCAATTTTCTACATCTTAATTCATGTGGTGCTTAAAAAATAATGGCAATGCTTAGATTTGTAGGACTCCTTCTTTTCGTGATCCCAACACATCTCAATCAGAGTCATTTTATTCTGTGGGCATTTGAGTGGCTGAATTCCACTATAGCAAATATGTGAAGGTTCCTTATTTCAAAGCAGAACAGGCAAAGCATAAAAGGCATTGATTTTACATCTGTTTGGCTATTCAGACCAAAAATGCTTCTGCAATCATCCAGTTAAAGAAAAGCATTAGCAGATTTACCTGCCAACCAGTTATTCAGCACTGAATCAGATCTGTCAAACTCTGCATCAGATCTCAGAACTTTATTCTTCCAATTCTTTTACTTCAGTTTTTAAGACTACTGATAATCTCATTACACCACTTAACTTGATTGTGTGTGATCCATTTTACAGGTTGATTTATAGGCAGTTTCAAGGAGAAGTGATGAATGCATTTGTCAGTAAATCTGAGCCTGAGAGCAGATTCTTAGGCTAGGACACAAATGGAGATTCTTTTCAAAAACATTTTAGTTTTTTTAGTAAAATCATGGTAAGTAAAATTTAGAAACAAAATGAAACTTCAGAGAAGACAACCTAAAAACAGTAAAAGACTTAAAAAAAAAGAAAAGTGTTAAAAGGAATCTTCACAGATCTCACAGAGAAGGCTGTGGAAATGCAGCCATGCAAAAAAATAAAATCAAACAGAAATAATTGAGTTTACTAAAATTATAACCAATAACATTTTGACAAGCTTTAATATGTCATTTTCTACTCTTATTTCAGTATTTCTGTTACATCAAATGTAGCTGTTTCAGCACGTGCTCATTTCCTTATCTGTTCATCAGCAGCTCTGCTTTTGGGACAGATACTTCATGGTTACACCAGCATTACAGCTCAGCACTGCATGGCTTGATGCACAACCTGCTTGTGACCAACACCATGGAGTCTTTCAGCTGGCATATGGCACACACATAGCACATAAGGTTATAAGAGCCCCAAGAGCTCCTGAGACCTCTTCAAATCTTGCTCTTGAGAGCTAAGTGTTACTTCTCATCAGCTCTGTCAGTCCAAAATTGTAGGACAGCTATAACTGAAAGTACAAGAGAAATTTGTTCTTTCAAACTAGATAAAATTTAAGCCCAAATTCATCCTGCATTCTATTAATAGGTATCATGAACTAAGGTAAAATTATTTCAGACCAAAGCTCAGCTACAGTTACCACAGCAGAATACACTTGTCTGCTGGTATAGGTGCATCACTGTCTGCTTTATGCTTAGAAAGCTGTAAATGTCTGAAGACCTTACTTTCCTTTATTGTTTGTATCATCCCAAGGGTGGTAACTGTGACCAAAAATTGAGCTGTTACAAAAATAAAAAGGTAAACAGTAGTTGACAAAATAGTAAACAAAAATAAATATGATATGCTGATCATGTGTTAGGAGGAGATTTTAGGAGGAAAGTTGTGTCTTGTAAGTCATCTAACCAGGGAAGAAAGATGAGAGAAGACCCGCCAGAGAGAGTCAAGTTCTACCTTTGATGCACAGTGGGAGGAAGCACCCTGGCTGGCAGCAGCAAGCCCTCAGGGACTCAAAAACCCCAGAGGCAGGGCAGAGCTACGGGACCCTCCAATGCCCCATCCCAGCTGGCTCCCACACCCAGAACATCTCAGGAGTCAAACCCTGTGAGAGCTCCCCCCTGATGGTCCTTTTGACCCACACAGTGGCAGAGTCAGTGGTGCAGCCCCTCAGCATCCCTGTCTACTGCTTCCAACAAGCAGCTTGGTGCTTTCCAGGGCTTGTGTGTGTCATGACCAAAGAGCTACACAGCACAAGGAATGCTTTCTCATAAGTCTTAGAGTTTTTTGAACAAGCCTGAAAGCACATGGTATAATGGTAGTCCAGGGTATTAAAGGCAACCAAAACCCTGAAAGAGTTTGGAGGACAGCCATGAAAGTATTCTAAGCAACCCAAACTATAGAGAAATAAGAGGAAATTTTTTTCTCACAGACAGTATGAATTACCAACATTTGGGTAGGAAGCAAAGAGTAGAAATAATGGTTCAGTTCTCATAATAGAGAGGAATCACCATGGGGACAATTGCTTTTGCTTTGCAGCATCCTCCTGAAAAATCCAGCAAGTTGAGAGATGCATCAGACATCAAGGTTTGATAAAGATATAAAATTATTCAAACTTGTCAAAACTAAATTGACTGCAAAGAGTCACAGAAGGCTTTTGTGATACTGAGTGATTGAGACATAAAGCAGCTGATGAAATTTCAATTCAATAAATGCAAAGTCATGCACATGGGGAAAACACAGTCCTAACTTTATACACAAACAGATGATGATAAGCTTGAAATGAGATATTGCCAGTTAGGAGTCACTGTAGATAATTCTCTGAAAACAGATTAAACAAATACAGAAAAACTAGAAGAGCCCTTCTGCTGGGTCTTGGGTACAAAAACCATCCTTCAAGAATTAAGAAATTCATCCACACACACACACACACAGCTGCTTGCATTTTGATTGCTCTAGTGCAGTGACCCCTTCTCCCAAATGCAGTGTAGGGGTACTCCTGTGCATACACTTTGCCCTTCCTTTCTCCCAAACACTGAGCAGAAGCTTGAAGTACCTGGTATTCTTCCCATATTGTTCTTTAAGGAAATTGAAATGAACATCAAGACTGTACTGAGACTTCTTGAACCTCAGCTTTTGTTTGTAGAACTGTTTTACCTACTTTCTTTTGCTTGTATTCAGGGTAGAACCTAGGAGTTAAATTACAATTGCAATAAAATCTCATTATTTATTTAATTTAAGGACCAGTCTGTTCCTTTAAACAGCTTTTCTTAATTCCAAAAGTGATTTTAGCTCAATTTTTAAAATTATATTCTGGCTCAGGACATTCAATTTTTTTTCAGAATAAAAACTTCATCTTTGTCTCTTTTGAAAAAATAATATAGCCAAAATGTAAACAAATGAGAACATTCTGAAAGTAGACTCAACTCTAAAAATAAAAGAGATCAAAAGGAAAATGATACAAGCCTTGATGTTACATAACGCAAAATAAACAGTTCTTTAAAGAAAGACCACAGACATTCAACAGTATGATGTTGCATAGGTATGCATTTTATACTGGGAGAAATTATTATGCAAAGGGGTTGCAGAGTCTCTTCTGTCACTCTATATTAAAACATTGTGGAAGAGGAAACAAATGTATACAGTTTTTGTCTGAGAGAAGTTGTGTGGCACCCTGTGCCATCATGTGGCTCCACAGAAGTCTCTACACAATATCTCCATAAAGAAGATTTCCTTGGACAATAAGTAGTAGTAGAAGGGCATGGATGAGATGACAGGAAGCGTTTAAAAAAAAACGCTTAGATTTTGTCACTACCAAAGGCTACCAGAATTGAATGTTTTTGCATTCATACAGATGTCATTTTGGCTAAAAAGAATCTAGCAAACCAGATAATTCAAACAGATCTTAAAATCTCATCGTCATGATACAACAAGCTACCATGGACAAGTAATAATTTCAGTATGAACCTAGTGAGTCAACTCTTGTGCCCAGTGTGTGTACAAATTTGGCTAACACAGCTAAGGACTTATTCTGAAGAGTGATCCCAGATGCATTTCTTTTAGCTAAGGAATGGATCCCAGTGACAAATGGATATGCTGGGCATTGCATGGAAAAAATAAGTTAGGTGCAGTGTGATTTCGAGAAAAGCAAGTACTCCTAAAAGAACGTACTACAGCATTTTTTGGGGAGACACTGACCTATACTCAGTAGTCAGAGAATCAGCTGGAGATAGACACCAAAATCTATTAATGCAGCCAAGTGAGCTTTCTGTGCAACTTACCCATTGACTTCCTGGGACTAGACACAAAACCCCACAGACAGCACTGTCTTGCTGCCTGCTTCCATTGCCTCCTCCTAGTAGATCCAGTGGTGCAGCCTTCACCTGAACCAGATCTTGAAGTTTTCCAATAGCTAAATGGGCAAGCAGGGAGGATGGGGATGATACCAGATTAAGGAGTGTTGAAAACCTATTTTTTGCTGGAGCTGACCAATGTTTCTGAAAAAGGTGGAAGCAGCTGAATGTTGGGCTCAGGTACTTATAGGCAGAAGTGGCTACAGGCACAGATAGGTACATACAATATTAAATGAAAAAAAATAAAAAGGAAAGATTTACTTACCGTTAATCAGAGTCAACAGGCAAGCCAAGCAACATCAGTCCAAATACCACTCAGAATAAGCTAGAAGCTAAAGCTGACTATCCACTTCAAATATTAATAGAAATGTTATGTCTTGTCTTTACCTTCGGGCAGAAGAGAAAGAATAAATACAAACTCTTGATAACCTGTGGCAGGCTGACCCTATCAAAGCCAAGTAACATGTACAGCAATTGTTCTGCAGGCAGAGCATTTAGGTCTATTGAAACCTGTGTTCAAATCACAGGCCATTACATACCAAATGTTTCTTCTGATTGTGGATCACAAAGCTTTTTTTGTCAGGCTATAACTTTTACATCCTAAAAGCAGTATTTTACAACAGTTTTTGCCACACTTTAAATTTTATTATCAGAATTTGCAGAGGAAACAGAAGAGAGATTAGTATTCTTAGTGCTGTAGTACCCATTCTGCTGTTTAAATTGCTGTTTTATTTTGAAACTGCTATTTGAACAACATGGTCTGTGGAAGGTTACAAAATATGGCTAGGGAAAAAAATATGGCTACTCTATTCAGCTCTGGGGTCTCCAGCACAAAAAAGACATGGCCCTTTTATAGGTGGTCCAGAGGAAGACCATGTAAATGAGGAGAGGATGGAACAGCTCTCCTGTGAAAGAAGGCTGAGAGAGCTGGTGTTCTTCAGCATGGAGAAAGCTTTGGGGAGAACTTATTGTGACCTTTCAATGCTTAGTAAGAAACATGGGCTTTTTAATATTACCTGTAGTGATTGGACAAGGGCTGAGTTTTAAACTGAAAGAGGGTAGATTTAGATCTGATAAAAGGGAGAAATTCTTTACTTTGAGGATGGTGAGATACCAGAATAGGTTGCTCAGAAGAGTTGTGGATGCCTCATACCTGGAAGTGTTCAAGGCCGGGTTGGGTTTTGAGCAACATGGTCTAGTGGAAGATATGTCTGCCCATGGTCGGGAGTTGGACTAGATAACCTTTAAAATTCTCTTCCCAACCATTCTATGATCTGTCAATGAATGCATGAGTCCAAAACATTCCCCTGCAGGGAAAGGTGTGTGTGGGTTTGGGGGAGATCCAGCAGATGGCCTGTAGACCTGCAAGCTTTTCTAGTCCTGTTCTTCATTTTTTGGCAAAGAAAATATGGATACCTCGCATATGTCAGCTCTGTTTTCCAAGTTTACATGCAATATCATTTTAAAATATTTTAATAATAAAAATAATAAAAACATAATACTTTTGTGACATATTTGAACCCAGTCCTCACCTTTCTGTTCTTAGTTACTGCTTTGCTCCTTTGAAAATAAAACATGCCAATTAGAGGAGATATTTACTTTTTAGAATTTACTTATTCAGTACCTGACCTTTCAGCAAATGCCTGTTTACCCTAGACTGCTTCCCATGACCTGATTCTGGCATATCTGAGCCACTGCTTATTTGGCCATCAGAACTAAAAAATAAAGGAACTATGCAAGCCCTATTTGACACTGCAATAAAAATTTATCAGGATGCAAGAAATTTATCAGGATGGGAACACACTGAAAAATGAGATAGAATATGGCTTTAAAGTGTTATACCTGTCATCAACATTTATTCCTTACTTAACATTAATGGTGACTTCATGTTCAATAGCTGCAAGATCCATCTACAACACCTAAGTCTACCTCTTTCTCATATTTTAAAAAACTTTTTTATTGAAAAATTAAAGTAATTCACAGCATCATGAACTTTCTGTCTTATGATTTTCAGTGTAAAAAACTTCCAGTTAAGAGAGTTCTCTAACTAGTCTTAGAGTTCTTTAAAGAAAAAACCCCAACCATTTTCTTTTAATCAATGGCATTAGAACATTTAAAGTCACTACTCAGTTTAAATTATGTAATTTTCCATTTTCAATATTTAAAAATTATCACCTTATGGATTGTTTTTGGTGCAAAAACACTTTCCTTTTCTTCTGCTAAGAAATAGCAGAAGAACTTTATAGTCTAAAGAGCACTTCAAATAATGCTCTTTAAATGCACCTATAAACTTCTTTCTTTAAGGACCTGATGCTAAATACACTGTCAAATTTATGTGGGAATAAATGAGAATTTAAGAACACTAAATAGAAGCAATAGTGTATAATGACTTCAGATGAAGCAAGAATATTGTATATGCATTTTTCTCTTGCTGTCAGGCAAGAGGGAAACTCACTTGAGTTCAATTTTGTCTTGGTGTTCATAGCCCTATTTCATCTGATTACAATAACTGCTCAAGGGTCATAAAATTGTTTGGTACGGGAAAAAACCTCATTCACCTCACACAGATTTCTGTTGCATGATATCAATAACAGGAACATTTCCAGCAGATGGGAAATGATCCTTTCCCTCTGCTAGTATAACCACATCTGGAGAGCCGGGGCCAGTGCTGGACTCCTCAGTACAAGAGGGTCGTGGGCACACTGGGGCAAGTCTTGCCAAGGGCCAGGAAGGTCGTTTAGGGATTGGAGCATCCGTCCTACAAGGAGAGGCTGAGAGAGCTGGGTTGTTCATCCTGGATAAAGTATCAGGGGTATCTTATCCATGTGTATAAATACCTGTCTGTTAGGGAGTAAAGAAGACAGACAGATCTTCTCAGTGTTGCCCGGGGTAAAATTTTAAATACAGAAAACTCCATTTAAACATAAAAAAAAAAAAATAAATTATGATGAGGCTGGCCAACTACTGGAGCAGATTTTCCAAAGAGATTGTGAAGTCCTTGTTCTTGGAGTTATTCAAAACATAATTTTGCATGGCCTTGAACAGTGTGGTCTAGCTGACCTTGCTTTGAGCAGTGGACTAGAAGATCTCCAGAGATCCCTGGCAACCCTTGCAATTCTGCAGCAATTCATGCAACTCAGAGACTACTTGAACCTCAGTCCATTAAAAGTAGGATATGTCCCTTACAAAGGATAAACATTCACTGTTATGTCGAATTCAGGAAAATCAACAGATGGGGAGTGGGAACTGCATTGCCCATCAAAAATGTAGATCAGAACATATTCACATTTTGAATTAAATTTATACAGTTTACTGGACAGCCTGTGTTTCCCCTCTTATAAACAGGAATTAGATGCAGATAGAATCCAATAGGGAATTTCAAAAGGGAATTAAATACAAATAAATTTATTTATCTCGGTAGATTATAGGATTTTTTTCTCTTTAAAATATAGTAAGTATCTGTGAATCACAGTGAGAAGGAAGGAGAACAGAAGATTTTGAAAAAAAACCAAATCCCCAAACAATAGTCAAGACACCACAAATTCTGAAATTACTCTGGATGTGTTCAGCTGCCCGATGAAAAGGATTGTTTCAATTGAATTTTCCTTTTATCTGTGAAACTCCTAGATGTGACAAAAAGTACTTTTAAAACTAAGATTATTGCCTCCTCAAGAGAAAATAGGAAGCAATGTTCTGTCCAGGGCCATGCCTGCTCCAGCTGGTTTGGCACAAATCTACTGTGCAGTAGTGTGGTAGGGCTGACTACAACCCACAGTTGCTAAAGCTTGCTAATATTTCCTGGAAGCATTTTTCTCAGCAACTGGTTTTTGCAGTTATAAAGAGCTCTCCATTCTGACTCCTCAGAGACTCTTCTCATGCTTCCCTGCCATACCCAAAGTCACCAGTGTGCAAATCACACCCTATCATTCTGTAGTCCACCATGGCCAGATGTTTTAACGTGGCAGGAGAGTGTTGAGGGCAATTACTAACCTCCAGATTTTATTTCTGTAATTGGTTAAAGGGAATCTATTTTAGAGCTGGTACAGTTAGCCTGCTCTCAAGTATCACATTGATGTGGAAATGGATAACACAAGACAATAGTGAGGGGAAAGTGCTTTCATTGACTTGCAAACATTTCCATGGTTCACATCCTTTTCCCGGAGTAGGGCTGTCTGTCAGGTGCTCAGAGACTTGAGGATAACCATTGCCATGCTGTAGAAGAAGCAAATATAAAGGTAAGGCCATAATTATATATATAAACTGTAGTGCACTGCTCCATGGAAACTGAGAGTAGGTTTCCAAGGCAGCCAAATCAAGAAAAGAACAGGGCTATAAAAGAGTGAAGTACAAAGAACACCAACTAACAGCTTGATGTGTTAAGAGGTAAATTTTGGAAAGTGCTTAAGCCCCACTGGAAGTAAATGACAGTTGTGCTCTTAACTCACTGAGGACTTTCCAAAAAGCCCAGCCAGAAACACTGTTGCTTGATGTGCATCCCTGATTATTCTTTGTCCACCAGAGCTGTCCTGCAGCTGCACTTTCATTCCACGCTGTGCTCTGCTCTGGAGCTGCTTCTGTCTCTCTCCTCTCCCACAGGTACTGTGCTTCAGGGGACTGTTGTTCCTCCTCCTCCTCCTCTTCCTCTCCCCCAGCCTCCATGTAGCTTTACATCAACCCAACAGCCCAGTAACTGTGTGGCCTTTCTAACAGCCAGGAGAGTGATGCCAGAGTAGCACCTGCTCTGGGTGCCAATGAACAAATGAAGTTTGGGCCCTAACCCATTCACATCCCTCATGAAAGGCAGATATTTCTTCATATCAGCCTGAGTTGGCAAGAAAGAAAAAGAAGGACCATGCACTGTGGAAAACACAACTGATGTGACCCTTAACAAGGGCTTTGAGTAAATAAAAAACTTTTTTCTAAAAGCAGAAGTTCCAGAGTAGCTGGTTGTTATTTTGGAAGCTGGTCCTACCAAACTGAACTGACCTTGAGCACAGCATTGCTTTCCAAGCTTTCATCCTTTCCATTTACATTAGAAGAAAACAAAACAGTCCAGCAGAATTTGTCTCAGTAGAAGCTGCAAGCAGCCTGCAAGCTCTGGTATTTCTTATCAAAACAATTGGAAAATGCCAAAGCAATAAGAAGTCTTCTAGGAAAAAATAAGGATGCAGTTAAAACATCTTTGTAATGAAAACATGCACTAAGTGATCAATAAGATTATTAACCTCTAAAATCAAGAAACAACCCCCCATAAACAATAGATTTTTCATTCATTTCATCTGGAAGGCTGTAACCTATTCAATAGGAATAGTCTTCAACCCACCCTTCAAGACTTTGGCAGTGAATTACAAACAATAAAGCTAAGGCATAATATAATCAGTTATATGAAGCCTTTTTTACCCCCTTCCTATGTTTGAAAATTTCCAGGTAGTGAAAGCTCCTCAGAGATCAAATTGTAATAAATATTTTATGGCAGTTGCCAAAGAAAAGTGCAGACCCAATAAATTAACTGAAAGTATTCTGAACATGGATAGAAAAATTTCCCCTTCCACTTCAACCAGAACTAGTTTGGTTTTCAGTACATTTGCCACTCTAGATGTAATCTGAAAATAATGAATTCCAAAACTATAGGCTCTCAGTATCTATTACGGAAATAAACATGTCAAGTATTCCTTTGATTTAGAGCTTAACTAAGATTTAAAACCAGTGATTTATGTAGTTGATTTATAGTGAAGTCTTCTAGCTATGAAGAGACATTTTTTCTTTACTGAGGAAGATAAACATCTATTTGTGTTCTGTGCTTCAGGTGGAGATTGATCTCTCTCTTCAAAGGAGGATTCCTGTGAATCCTCCTTCAGGACACCAACCCAGTGAAATCCCCAAGAGACAGTCTTTAGCTACAGAGACATCATGCAGATTATCTTCTTGTTCTCAGATATGAAGATTTAAGCATTTAATCACTAGTCATGCAGAAAGTAGCTAAAATCAGTAAGCTTGACTGGAGCACTGGGAATCAGTGAGGGATGGTGACTTCTCTTGTTGCTTTTAGTAGTGAGATTTGTTGTCTCAAGCTTTCAGTTCAAAAGGATTCAACTTATTTTCACAGTAATATTTTCTGAAGCTTTTCTGGGGGAAGCTATGCTATGATGTACACATTTATTTCACTGTTTTTGAGAGATTTCAGAGGTAAGTTTTTAGCAAAAAAATAAAAGTCAACAGGTACTATTCAGATTTTTTTTTAATATTAAAAATAATAAAGAAACAACCAGCCACTTAACAACCTGTAGTTAAACCTCTGATCTTGTACCTAGGATGTTTGTGGCAATGGCTTGTACATCTTTGCAACCTAATGCACCTGCAGGTTAAGATTATGTCCACAACCTGTGCACTCAGTCTGATCTGACAAACAGATCCATGGCACCACTGTGTCAAATTCAGCTGGACTGAAGGCTCCTTAGGCTGCACAGGATCAATGAAATAAACATCATTTGTGTCATAAACTGGGATCATTCTTATCTTTCACAAGGCAGAAAATCTCAGAAGTTGTTTGGCCACAACAGCTTTTGTTACATGGGTAATAGATTTTCTGGGGAGAGGAGGAGGAGACAAGGGCAGAGACATGGAGCAAAACCTGTTCCCTGTGAAGCAATACTGGAGCTCCTTGGGACATGACAAGTGTTACTGATCCCAGATGGTGGGCAGCAAAATCCATGTTAGTGGAAACCAACAGACTCTTCTTGCTCCAAATCACAGATCTGCAATATTGCACTCCTGTACCTGTCTGAATAAAAAGTATCACCAGACGGAGGGCAGGAAAGCATCCCGCCAGCACTGAACAGGAAAAATGACCCTGGGACCACAAGGATGACTTTTCCCCAAAGATGTTGAATGAAATAAGTCAGTTCACATGATGATTGACCACTGGTCCCCAAATGATAAAAGCCTGCAGCACTAGGAAGGCCATGGTTCACCATCCTGGGGGGCCAGTCAAGTGAGGTGAAGGAGGCAGAGTCATAAGGAAGCAGATCAAAGGAGCCTGAAAGAATACGGGCTCCTTTATCACTGCTAAACTACTTTGGAACAGGTTGCACTTTTCATACCTATATGTTTCTTTTGGGATTTGACTAATCACATCCTAAAGGTCTTATCAAATGAATAATCCCCAGTCTGGCTTTCCATGAAGGTCATACTCCCTGTTTTCACACTTTACCCTTGAAGTCTGATAAACTGCAGTGATCCAGTAGAACTTACTTATAAATCTACTTGTTATTTAAAGTTATAACTTTCAGCAGGCCTTTAGTTCACTTTTTATTTTCAATTCCTTGCCCGTCTTTAGATATTATCTTAGAGTTGTGATGAATTTGGCTGGCAAAGGAAATGATCTTGTCTAAATTTTTAATACATTTATTTTGACCTTTTTCTTCAAGCACAGATAAGGCACTTACAGATATCTCTTCTACCATACATTATCATATTTTCAGAGAAGTAGTTTTGCGAAGTTGAATCAGTCATGACATTTGATGTCACTCCAGCACTTCTCTCCTCGATTTCTCTCTTTGTAGTGTTTAAAGCAGAATGAGATGGAGTTGTGGTAAATGTTTTAGTTTGTATTTTCTTTTAAATAATTCAATATGAGCCGAGGAATTAAGCACACTGTAAATGCAGACTGAACTAAGTATGTAGAAGCATTATACAGAAAATAAAAATTTGGAAATAAAAGCCTCTCAGCCATTATAAAAGTTAGAGTTACAAAAGTCTGAAAAACCTCTTGATTTCCAATGTCTCATTTATTTCAGCTCACTGGCACCATAGGATTTCTATTTTCTATAGAAATTATGTTTTTAATGTGCTTTTTCCTATTGAATTTAAAAAGACATAAGGAAGGAGGTTTTTAGTTCCTTTGAGTATATTATTCCACTTATATTTCTTCTCAAACTACTTCAACTATTTCTAATCTGACTTTTCTCCATATGTATCGAGTTAATTATTTTTTCACTGCTTCTAGTACATCTTAAAGTCCTGCATCATGTTTGTTCTCCTTCATTAAATTCTTCTAAGTGTTGTTGATTCCTCACTTCTTTCACCCTCATTTGTGATCAAAGAAATCTCTACATTTGAAATAAAATATCCACCACAACAAAAACTCTGATTTTTTCCCCAGCGTACAATGTTTCCCTGTGCTTCTCTCTCACTCTTTGGAAGCATCCAAAGCAGACTGAGTGCATTCAGGAGAGAAGATGTAGGAATAATGCATCCATAAGAAAGCAAAGGGAATCCAGGGAGGTAATCATTTAAATTTTCATAGTGGTGGCAAAGAACAATCCACATTTGAAATATACAGTGAATAAACAGGCAAAACCTGTTTACTTGGTATAATACAAAACCACTTTGCGTCACTGTATTAGGAGTAACTTGGAGCAGGGCCTTATTCCTGGCAGCACTTGGGGGTCTCCCAGAATGTCTCTGCTCCTTCTTACCAACCTGATCTGACCCTGCTTATTCTGTGGACCTTTCCCACTGGCAGAGTATCTACAAGCAGGATGCTGTGAAAAATCAATTAACTGCTGAAAGACTTTCAGTTTTGGGAACATGACAGGTATAATTCACTTGAAAAAGAGGTGGATTACTACTGCAGGATGCAGATCCTTGCTCAGGCAGGACAGGGTCTCTGTCATTGCTTACCATCTTCATTGCAAAGTGGATAAAAGGCACTATGGTAAAGGATTGTACTGGAAAGCTAAAAATAAAAAGTATTCCTTTTCTGGAAATTAAAACAAGCAACAGAATATATTTTGTAATTTCAGAGGTATTTGATCTGTCAGTGTACAAAGTCTATAGTAGATATGTATGTTGAGCAATGCAACACAAAAATGGATGCTTAAACATACTCATGGATTTTTCTAAAGATTGCATACATTATAAAAAAATCAAATCTTTCAGTTGTTTAATTTAAGGTAGGATCAGTTACATCCTCAGAGGAATAATTAATTTGGAAAATACTTAAATATTCCACCAACAAAAGAAGGCTAGATTTTTTTCCATAATTGTCACAATGACAGCTGACTTGAAGCGTTTCATTGATTTCCCTATGGATAACTTTGAGCTGTGGAAGAAACATACTGAATGTAATGTATCTTGGCTTGTAAAATAACTACACAATATTGGAATGAGGACCGAATCTGCTGCAACAGCTTGCAAAGTCTTATTTGGTGTGCAGAGCCTCTTTTGGGTCATAAAACCCCACTACACACTTTGGATAGATCCCCATGGCCTCCAAGGTACCACCTAACTCAAGCATTATCTTGCATCATGAGTAAAGCATCATTCTCAGCTGGGTAGAATTTGATATTCCAGCACCAGACTTCTCCTAACACAGCTCATGACCTTTTTCTCAAAAGTTGCCATCTCAAGTGTGCTGTACAGTGGAGGGACATAGGGACAATAAAAGTCTCTGGTACAGTCAGCAAGCTGAAATATCCACGTGCTGCATCAGAAGCAGGCAGCTCATATCTTACAGAGTACAGCATCCTGGCCAGGTGATCCTCCTCACGACAGGGCACAGCTCACCTGACTTCTGAAGGGACCCATTATTTGAAACCTCTCATGTTACCAGATGAACTACAAGAAGTGAAGACTCAGCACTGATCCAACTTAGAATATTCTCTGTGCATGTGTGTGTGTGTGACAGATTACTGAAACCTTCATGGGTTTCCTGAGAGGAACACAGCTTCCCCAGTGAAACTACAGCACTGACTGCATGGCTGACAAGTACTGTGATCCAGGATGCCCTCAGCACACTTAAATGGAGCTACTAATCTCAGTAATTTCCGCTATTATTGAGTATTTTGTTTCATATTTGTCACCTATGGCACCAAGTCAGAGCCTGAGATGACTGTTTGAAACACCACAGGACAGGCAACCAGTAGTAACTGTGGGGCACTGAAGGGAAGCTCCAGACTCCTGAGAGAACTTGATATAAATTGTCTTAATGTTTTAAAAGTGCACTCAAGCTTCTTCAGGAACCAGTTTGTCCAAAATTCCCATTTGCTACTGGTTATTGTGGCCTGCTGACTGGACACAGCTCAATTACCATATTGTTAAAGGAAAAGGAAGAAACCCTGGAATAGACATCACCCTATCTTGTACAGCTCTATCCTTATCTTTCTATCCCTCTTTTTCACTCCTGCTTGTGCTTAGGAAGGAAATAAATACTTTTCCTGAGTGTAAGAAATGCTGACAAAAGTAGGTAAGGTGACCAGCAAACCATAAAACAAATTTCTATTCCTGCTATATATTATCCTGTACACAGACCAATTGAATTTCAGAATATTTTTCTTCAGAAGCTCATGGTACAATTTGTTCTGAATTTCTAGGGACTGACTCAGCATATAGCTCAGCAAAAGAAGGATGAAAACCCGTGGTGTTGAATTCATGCAACAAAATAATTAGATTAAAAAGAGGATACAGGCTATTGTTCCAGTGGCCTAGGGATAACTATTGGTTTTTTTAAAAACTACCTGCTGTGGTCAATGCTACTGCATTTACCAGTAGAAATTCTGTCTACCCAAGCAACATTCTAGCATATTTTAGTTCACTCACCTGTTTCAAATCTGCATTTGTGCCACTTACTGAACACTAAATCACTTGCTGCAGTTCCCATCACAGTCAGAGGAGGTAAATACAGACCACAAGTTCAACAGGAAAGGGCATAAATTACATTGCCCCAAGGACAGCTTTGCAGAGCAATAGCTATGAAAATGGTGAAAGTGATCTGCTGTTTATGTGCAAAGCATATTAAAAAAAATTCTACTTTCCATGGACACTTGAGGTAGTTTCATATGAATGTTTGTTGTCCAAACAGGAAAGTTTTTTCAAAAAATTACTTTTTTTTTTTCACTTCTTTCCCTCAGGTTTCACTTGCATCCTTGCTATGACTGCTATCTACTGTGTTAATGAGAATTTCTATTAGCCTTGAAAAGCTGAGCTCAGCAGTGCTGTCTGTCTGCCTCTTGCATTGTGCTTGCTCAAATACCCACTGCCTGAACTTACACCTGTCTGATATCACTAATTCAACACAGCAGCCACCCAATTTGTGTTACACATTTTAATGCAACCAGCTTAGAGCAGCTTTGCACCTCCAGTGCAGGGTTTGCCTTATTACTTGTTAATTGAATCTTTGGTGAAACGTATGACCTAACAGTGATAGAAAATCTTAAACCTCAGCAAACATAGGCTTGAGTAATGAATACTGAGTGAACTAAATTGCTTTTTTGTGTTTAATCACCATCAGGAAGTTTTTGGTCCTGTGATCTGAAGGCATCTTCCCTATTGACTTTAATTCCCAATTACCTGTGAGGTACCTCATCCTTTCACTTAAACTTTGCTAATTAGAAAGCTCTTACATGCCTCCCTCCCCCCCCCCACCGAGTTTCCAGAAATTCCTTTGAACTTGAACATACTGTTGGAGGTAGCAAGGCAAAGAGCAGCCGTATTTCTCTTCTCAGGCACTTTTATGGTACCTCTACTCTTTCCTCTGACACCTCATGCTGGAATCACACTTGGAGGTCAGGATGAAGAAAATCTTAGAGGACACTCAGTTATTTGTGGCAAATGGTGTCTCACCTTGCCAAAGCCTCTACTGTCTATTACTATATTCAAGAATCCTCTTTTCACTCTGCCCAAAGTTATAACTGTAAAAACAAAGAGGTTGAGTTTAGTTGCATCCCTGCAGCTTAGTTAGAAAATGGTAAGGTTTCCATTTACTTTTGTCCTGGCAGTTTTGAAAACAGGAAAATCTTTTGTATAATATAGTCAAATAGAAGCATAATCTATATTTTTCTACTGTGATTTCAAACATTCAGAATGACAGACTGCTCTGCCCGGCTTTAAACATGTTGTGTTCTACTTGGCACTACTCCTACTCCTCCCTCTTTGTCTCTCATACATACTTGGATGAGGAAGAATTCACTGAAGTAACATTTCATAGGCTGGGGTAAACCCTGGCTCTGTGTTTTAGGACACATTTGTAAAGAAGATAAATTTTAAAAACCTCTCAGTGTAAACAGAGAATATTTTTAGTTTCAGGACTTAATTTCATTTTGTGCTACTGTATTTTCAGGAGAACCTTAGTACTGCAGTGCACCAGATGCTGATATTAAATCTACAAAATATATACTCAGACAGTGAAAGCTGTTCCAAGCTGATAAATACTTGCAACCACTTACTTAAAAATTAAGTAAGAGAAGTTATATTGTCTTGAACTTTAATTTCAAAGATCTAATCTGGTTAACAAAACTCTCTCTGTGTACTCTTCCTTTCAAAAGTAAGTGAAGTGCTTCATGTAAAAAACCCAAAATGAATCATAGGACAAAATCGCTGGGAAAAATGAGTATCTGCTGAAAAATTATATTTAAAAAAGCCCCAGCCTGACTAGTCTGGCAACTATTTGTGGTGATAAGAAGAGTGAAAAGGGCTTCTTCCATCACTGGGCAACTCATCCAGGATGTAGCTTCTTGTTAGTGAAGGTCCTAACGGGAAAATCTGCAGGACCCCATCACCAAGTGGCTGCTCTTAGGCAGCACATCTACTTGGTTTTAGCAGAACTGGGACAAGGAGAGTAATTCAGTAGCCTCAGTACATATGTGTGAAGTTGGGGCAAAAAGGCACACAGATACTTTCCATCTTAACCAGAGAAAAGAGTAGATGCAGGTAAATGGTGTTATTCTACTTTTTGTCTTGGGCACTTATTCCCTGTAAGTGGTGACAGGTTGGCCATTTATGAAACAAACAATAAGAACACATTTCCCTGGTAAGACCACACTCCTCCTCCCATAGGAATTCAAGTATCATCTGTCAGCTTCTTCTGCCACAAAGTTGGACGAGTCCAAGCTACAGGAAGAGGTGGAAGAAATCAGAAACTAGAACACCATCTCCTACCTCCACGACTGCACAGCCTGAACTGTCAGCAATGGTTGATGTATTTTACAAAGGGAAGAGGTAATTCAATAGAGATTAAAGGGTAAAATGATCAGTTCTAAAGAGAGAATGAAACAATCCTTTTTTAACTGAAAAATGTGAGTTTCTAGTATTGCACCCCACGTACAGAAAGCCTAGTATTTTAAAGGAAAGAAGTGGAAATTTAGCAAGTGCACTTGTCCTTGGCTGTTTTCCAAGACATCTCAGCTGTTCCAGTGAATTTAAAATGTGAAATGAATCAAGTATATGAGAATAGATATTTCGTAAGTTACGATTTTCTTCTTTAAATAATGAACAAAACTCTAAATTGCCCTGGAAAAATATCCCATTTTTCATATAAATTTTAGGAGCTGTTTCCCAGCTGTGTTTCCCAGCACAACAGGCTCCAGGTTCCCAGATTCAGGCACTCAGCTTTAATTTAGAGATATCTGGACCATGCATAATCTGGGTGTAAAAGGAACAAAGTAGGAAGGCTTGAGGAAAGTGAGGCACTTGAACAAGCTACCCTCATTTAGGGACTTGTCTGGGATATCATCTGCTTTAGGCATTGATGCTACTCTTTTCTGTGAGCAGCAGATAGAAGAAATTGGGGCTCACTGATAATTAGCCTAAAAATAATGTTCTGAGATTACCTAGTTTGAAAAGAGAAATTGTCAGGAGAGTCTTAGTGGTGATTTGCCAGACCAGACCAGATTGTTTGGGCAGAGAACTAAATAAGCTGGCAAGTTTACTATTACACTTTTAGAGGGTTGAATACATTTGAAGTGTTTCTTTAGAATTGCTAGAACAGTAAACGTGTATCTCATTATCTCTTGAGGAATGTACAAATAGCTGTTGCAACAATAACCTTATTGTTGCTCTTTTCTGCAGTGATTCCAGTGATTGCATTTCAAAAAAGGAGCAACATATAATGTTTGCAACTAAGGTACCACAATGGTAAAGGTATATAGTTGTGAAAAAGACATATCTATGTCATATATTCCCGTCTTCAGTACAGTGTGGTTAAAAGAGACACTGTATTCACATCTTTTTCCAAGTTTCTGGGAACCACATCCACTGATGGACACATAAAATATCTGTTGGGAAAAGTAGACTGCAGAAATTTGGATGCAAAACAGAAGGTGAAAAGAAAAAGAGATTATATACATATTGCTAGGGAAATACTCTCCAAATAAATTAACATAACATTAAAACCCCATGCTGAATGATGAATCCTTCTTACAGGGCCATATACTTAGCTTATAATATGACCAGGGTTCATATTATGTACATTGTCCAACAGGAAAATTTATCAAAAGCAAATCTTGTTTAAGCCAAAAAAATACTCCAAAATTTCTGTGTGAAAGGATGATAAGAATTGTGCATATCTTGTACCCTAGGGCCAGTTTCAAACTTCATCCCCAGCTTTTGTTGTAGGAAATATCCTTTCTGCTTTACTAAACTAATTTCAACAAGCCCAAAAGGTATTTAGACATGAGGTCACGAGAACTAGAAGCGTCAGGAGAGAAAATGATAGATCATGTGGTTAAGTTTAAATCAATTAAACCAAAACCAACCAACCAACCAACCAAAAAACCAAAAAAGGAAGATGCATTCTTTAAAGCTTCTTCAGAAATTAAATTTTAAGTGTTAAAAATATGTAATTTTTGTTGAATCAAGAAAAGCTTAATTCCAAGATAATTGCTGATCTACAATCCCATTTAATATCCTTGTTTTATATTTATTAAAACAGAGGGCATCCCATTTTTATATATATATATGCACAAAATACTGAACACTAATACGAATTTAACTGATTGCAGTAATATTCCTACTCTCCTGTATCTTGGCCAAACTATTTTTCTCTTTCATTGCTTCAGCATCCCTACATGGTTGCTGCAGTAACAAAGTAATTTGCTGATAAATTCATCAGGAAAAGTGCACTACAGAGAACATGCATAACTCTAAACCTGTCAGACCATCACAATTGTAAGACAATTATTCTCCTAGGGAAAAAAGGAAAATTACATAATATAATTGCACAGAGTGAAAGATAAGCTATCGTAATTTTATGCTACCAAACCTAACTTTCTTAGATGTGCTCAGCATAGGAAGATGCTCCCTTATGGGCAATATGGATCATCTCAAGCTGTATCAACTACAGTGTCAACTAGGCTGGCAAATAATGCAAATCAAGATTTTTGGTACATTCAGACTACTAAAGATTATGGCTGAAGGAAAAGTTTTACAATAACACTCATCTTCCAAGCTGTGGCGAACAGTTTGCTAAGCAAAATTAAACACTACAGTCTCCTTAGTTCAATTATTTCAAGGGTACTCAAAATCTATACCATAATTGAGGGTGTAGTCACTGTAGTTAAGCTTAATATTTATTCTGTAAAGCATAAAACCTGCGATACCTGAAACCTGCAGCAAATCCTGGATAATGGGAATAAGAAACTGCATTTTAAACATTTTACACGAACCCTCTTTCACCTATTAAAGGAAATTCAAACATCACCAAGAATGCTGAAAATACTGATTTCTAAACAGCCTACTGTTTAGAAATCTCCTTCTTCCCCAGATCCCATGAGAGATTCCTAAAATGTGTTTTGGAGTAAACATAGAATAAATAGTTTTGGATGATTTGCTAAAGAGATACCTACAGGATCTCATATTTTCACGAGTCCATATGAGTCCATTACTGACTGAAAAAAAGCAGCATTTTCTCTTATTATGGCATTTGACACATCTTAGTTGCGTATAAAACTGGTGTCACATTGTAAATTTTCAACATGTGACTATTTGATTTATAAATTCAATTATGACCCAAAACTTTAAAAAAAATTATTTCTTTAGGATCTCCTGTTCCCAAATAGAAAAGCTTGGTGTTGATATAAAGGGATAATGTCAGCCCAAATCAACAACTTCACTGTTTTCTAAGAAAGGAACTCACTATTGTTTGAATGATGTTATGATTGGAAGGTATCAACTCCTCACATCCATGATCTGACACTATTTCCTCAAAGGTTTTTCAAAAAGGTATTCCAGAATTCTAAAATTCCAGCATTCTCAGCTCAAATATTTTTATTTGAACACATATATTTAAAAAGTGAAGTAAAATCAGAGAAGTCTTTGAAAAAAGGCCAGCCCCTCCCTGTAACAAATAAACCCCAAGTATCTTTAACTGAAGTGTATAGTACCTAAGCTGTATGTTTAGTAACAGTGAAAGCAAGCATAGTTTGGCACAAGGAGAATTAGATATTTGGAATCAAATACTTGCCAGCATTCTGGCTGTAGGTAACATTCCACAATGCAGTACAGCTGAGACAATCTTGCTAAATTCCTAAGTATAGAGTCCCCAGAAAAACTCCACAGTAATTGAAAACTGAGAAGTGCCAGTCCCTGATTTCAGGGCAGCCTGAAAGTCTCTCAGAGATATGTCTGATCCGGACCATTGGCATCACCTAGATTTTATGGCCCAGCCAAAGATACCTTCGGGATGTTCCTTATGGTTACAACTCCACACTGTGTGATTCTGTGCCACATGCTTGTGTGCTGTCAAAAGCTTTCACTAAGGAAACGCCATCATACCAAACAAAACTCTTTTTCACAAGCTAATGATGACAACAAAGATGATTTTGATATACTGTAAATGTCAGAACTCTTGTGTTAGTCTTCAGACCTACCTTGAACCTTAATGTTTAGGAAACATCCTCAGATTCCCTGTCTGCCTGCATACAAAACAAAGGTTGGGGTTTTTTTGTGGTGGAGATGAGCTGTTCTCTTAATTTGGACAATGCACATATTTTCTTTGGAGTCTGCAGCAAATTATTCTTCTAAGATAAGTGACACTTTCAGATGAGTCAAATGCACATTGCAATGAATGTCAGAGTAAATAACACTCGACATTATCACCCAGTGAGAAGAGAGCAAAAAAATTTGGACTGAAGTGTACAGTGGATGTATACTGGATGCATGCAGTGAATTACAGAAGTTCAGTCAACAAAAGTGACCCACTTTGTAGTCATAACATCAGTGAGATAGAGCATACACAAGGCTACACAAACCACACTTGCTATCAATTCTGCTTCCTTGAGACCAGAGGTGTATGCCACTGCAGACATTGATTAAAAAAAACAAAAAACCCTCCTTCAGTGTGGTTCAAGATGGCATCTACTTCTCTCTCAACAGATAATATGGGTGTAAAGGGTGAAAATGTTGAGAATCAACTGATGTACTGAAAGTGGATACTTACATAGTGCAATTTTAATCTGCCCAAAGGAGAAAGTGGCATAAGACATGAGTGTACAACACTACTAGAAGGATACTGATTTCATAATGTGAAAAAGAAATAGAAAGAGAGAGATTGAGAGGACTATAGTCAGATCAGAAAAACTCCCCTCCCAAGAATAAAAGGACTTTTCTGGCACTCCTTCTTAAGAGACTGAAAGTTTATAATGAACCTTCAAGCATGAAAGATGGGTGCCATATCTGAGCTGATGAACCAGCTTTTGACATGGTCTTTAACACAGTGTAATGTAAAGTGTCTTAAATTAGGAAAAGCCGATAGATACCTTGTATATTTATTCAACAGGAATGGAATTTTCTAGTCAGAGGGAATAAAATGGTTGTCCCAAATGCTTATTCTGATTTGTTAACTTCACAAGGTCCAGCCCAGGTTGATGTGATCTAGCTGACAGTTCAGAACTTAATAGAATGGTGTTTTAGCTTTTCTTTCTGTTCTTCTATTCATATTTCATACTGGTTTTGTGTTTATCCCCAAAGGCATATTTTTCCATAGAAACTCAGACAGAAAACTTGTCAACGCTGCATGTCCAAGTGGAAAAGCAAATATTAAAATTTCTGACATGCCTTTCTTTATGCCAATGTCACAGTGGTTCTAGACTTCTTCAGCTCTCTGTGAATTGGTTTGTATAGACTGAACAAATTATTAGTTGGAGTAACACAGACATTTTGGTATTAAATTGTGAGATTAGTCCTTGCCTCAGAAAGATTGCTACTGCATTTTTACTTCCTCATTAAACAAAGGTGTCAAATAGTCATGACTAAGATTTTTATGTATTCCTGAATATTCCTGAATTCCCAACTGTATGGTTAATTTATCTTATTAATTTCAGTTTGTTTTAGAAAATATTGTGCTGCAGTGTTAGTTACTGGATGGAAACTGAGTCAAAGTGCTGTTTACTAGTCAGTGAGGATCTGGAATTTCCAGTAGGTTAAGAACTTGTGGATCTTCTGTCTTACATTAATTGCATCTTCAGGATTTGAATCCTGGCAAAGATTTTGCTTTGTCTTTGGGAGATGTTCAAAGTAGTTACATATTGAAGTGTGGATGCATCATATCCATATGTATGGAAATGCCTCCATGGACAAATCAAAACACCAGTGTAGCAAATTGGTCTTTGTTCTAAGGATATGTTGTCACTAGGCAGTTAACTCAATGTTGCTAATCTTTCCAATAATTATCTTCAAATATTAGGTACAGGCATTCATATTAGGAATGTGTCTGGTGGTATGTATGGAATATCTTCTGGTTGACATGTGTTAGCTTTAATATCACCTGACCACTTCCCATTAGGTGCTCTCTATTAGAAGTAACATTCCTGAAAGAAGATAAAGGAGAATGAGTCATGGAATAGTAATTTCAAGAAAAACACACCTGTCAGTATTTGAGGAAGATTTTGGATGCAAGTATGAATATTTGAGTTGCAATTTGGATTTTCAAGACTGATGCATTAACAACTCCTGCATATTCTGATGTACTATTTTGACACTTGTACTGAGCTCTTCAAAGGCACTCACCTCTTCCATCAGTGTCTATGGAACACAATGTTCCAAATAGATCTCATAAATAAAGAATCATCTAAGTGCTGTTCACATTTGCAAGTCATTAAATGCTTTTGGAGCTCTTCAGCTTAGATACATCAACTTCTACAGGAGAGTTTAGCAGGAGATGAGGTACCAGCTGTGTTCTGCTCCTCTAATTTGAGAAAGGGGAGAGGAGGAATGCAATCCAGAACTGCTCTTGCAACCTCTGCTGAAATGCCAGACAGATAAAGATGGCCTTGAACTCCAGGAGCAGAAAGGGCTAGGGTGTTTCTCAGCCAGGAAACAGTGGCACATAGTGCTAATATTACCTTTCTTCTGTGCTGACCAAAGGAACTCAGAGAGGCTTTAGGAGCACAAAATATCCAAAAGTCAGTATTGACACTGCAGTTCATGTAGGACAGCTGATTGCAGAAATAGTTTATTTCCCTTCTAAGGACTCTTTTGTCCCTGTTATGTGCCACTAGAAGAGCAGTTCTTCAGAGCTGTGTTGCAGATAGGCCTGTATTCAAGCCTTCTTAAAAAACTCACAGTGAACTAAGAGTTGCTTGCTTCTTATTAGTATGCTCTAAAAGCACTAATTTAATCAAGCTAAAACCTCAAAACTTGAAATCTGGCAGAAGACTTCAGAATAGGTGTACATCAAGAATGAAAAATGACCCATGACCAGCATAGAGCAAGACAGAATTCAGAGGATTTGCACAGGCGCACATGGAATTTTCTTGCTAAGCCAGCTATGACTGAATAATAGTTGAATGTATAGGAAGTCAGCCTAAGAAATATCTAATTACTAGAGTACAATTAAGAAAAGTAAGGTGTCACTTGGGCATCACGTAGGTTAGATTTAGTCCAGTCTTGGAGAGGATTAGCCCTTTTGCAAGCCGCATCTTGCCAACCTCTAAAATTAGGAGACTGAGTGGGAATCTTGAGTTTCAGCAGAAAGTCTCTGAACATCATGTTTGTGAAGTAAAGCTCAAAATTGTAAAGCAAAAGGCTCACAAAGCAAAGGCAACTTAGGACAATAAATAGCTTTTTCACTGCCTGAGATTAGCAATACATGTTCAGAAACTAGTGATGAAAGACACTGGCTGTGTGATTAGGGAGCACTTCTCTATGAGAAACCACATTTTTGTATCAGTCATCCTGCTTCTTGTCATATTTCTCAGTTTGTGTTAATGTCATTTTGAGAAACACCATTTTCAGAGAGACTATTTCTGTGATTGATTATTGTGTGTGGAAGATATCAGATACCTGAACAGCCTTTAGGTCACTTTTGGATATATAACTGGTCTGTAACTTCACTCCACTAGTGAACAAAATGATACCTGTTTTATTAAAGGAATAATTATCAAAATAAGGAAAGGCAGAGGCTGAATGAACCTCTGGAGGTCTCTTTCAGGCTACAAGACTATGATTGTGAGATATGCTCTAACTTTCTGTTATTAATAGTAGGATTTATTTGAGTTACACTTTTGGGATGGCAGTGACATGCACAATGAAAACCTACATTTGAAATAGAAGGAATGTAAGAGAAATGCAAGTATTCATTTCCAGTACCCATAAGTTCTGTTAGTACTTGTGTCAGCTGATTTCATAAACACAACTTCAAAGAGCATTCACAGACACTTTCTCTATTATTTACTCGGTAGGAATCACAGCAAATGGTCCAGGAAAATAACTCTGAGCAGTATATGAGTTTTCATATATACTTGAACAGAACCTTGTCTTATATTGTGTTATACATTGTCTCAAACTGCACTCAGTTCATCTAAACTGAAAGTTTGCCATCCAAATTTAGAAAAATGAAAATTAAGGTTAAGACGGTTAATGAAGTTAGCAAGTTGGCAAAACAGAGATGCGTGTACAGTATAATTAGTGTTGTAGAGTACTCATGTTTTGACCTAGTTCACATCTCCCATTAAGTCTGACTACAGACAAATGTTACCACATCTGTATAGATGGATACTGAGTGATATAACTAAAAGTTAGTAATGCTTCGGTATATTGCCGGTATTGTTTTGATCAACCAGCTATGCTTTAGCTTGGGTCCTTCTATCACATAAGCAATTCTGTATTTAATTCATATTTGGTTCTGATCTTCCATGATAACTTTACTCATATCTAAAACTATGTCCTGGAAACCCTAACAAATAGGAGAAACAATGGCATACCAAGCCTTTCCATGATAAGCGGAAATATTAGGGGTAAACATCTGAAGGAATGCAGAAAGGAAAATACGAAAAGTGGCATGATTATGTCAGCATTCCTAACAGGTTAGAACACTGAGAAGAAACAATTAAAAATGTAATTATTGTAGCACATCTTGCAACTTATTTTCTGTCTGTGCATGCTAACACAGAACATTGGCTCATTGTGGTAGAGATCTAGCTAATGTTTCTTCAGAATGCCAAACTGTTCCATTTATATTATGTAAAATTGACCTTTCTCTTCCCTCCTCTTGAATGGTTAAAAAAGTAAAAATGCTTCTAAAGCAGAACCTGGAAAATTAAAGTTTCTGCAGTAAGTGTGTTTAAAACTATAACAATATGTTTCATATGAATATTCATATGAACATTCACAAGCTCATATTTCTAACATATGGCTATTTCTGCACAATTTGTGACAGGGAAGTCCCATGTACTTGAAAAATAAACCTACAAACGAACAGGTGTAACACATTGCAGTATGATTTGCAACAACTACAAATAAAGAGTGGGATATACACATTACAGCTACAGAGTGGGAGTAAGGGGGAGGGAAAAGAAAAAGTATTTTATTGGTGACTTCTTCTTTTTCTTGTATTTTTTTTTCTATTGCCATTGAAGGTTCTGTATTGATTTAATGCAAGTTCATGGTCCCTCTGCAACCAAATTCAGGCTATTTAATTTCTATTCAACAGACCATATCAATGAAATAGACACTTCCAGTAGTGCTTTGGTGTCTTCTATCAAATCTTTTAATTTGGACTATCAGGATGAATAATCCTGGGACCAGGACTTGTTTTTTAAAGTCTCATCTTCTACTCTCTATTCTAGGTGATTCTAGGAGATTGGAGAGAGAAGACATGTGCAAGAAATTAATTCTGTTTACCTTCTCCTGTAAGTCAAGGAAAAATGTCTTAATTCTTTTTAATCCTTGAAACTGACATTTCCATGAAAACCAATCCATATAAATCCCAGTAATTCACTAATTACAGCAATAGAACATTCACATTTCAAAGAACACAACTGAAAGCCAGAAGAATAAGGCAATTTGTTTTTTGTTTAAATAAACTAAACAACTGCCTCTCATTCTCTGTTGTCTCTAAGGTTTCAGAGAATTAGAGCAGAAAACAAGTAGCACGCTAAGTTTGTTTCCTAGGTGGCTAATTTTCATTCAGTTTGAGAAGCAGCCTGGATAGGGAAGAGAGCTATTCTTTAGGAATTAAGACAGTAAAATACTGAGAGGAATCTCAAGAGATAGCTGAGAAAGAATTGCTCCCTATTGTCAAGCAATAAAATCAAATGTGTGTTGTGCTCTTTTTTTGGAGTTGCAAGTGATATCTCAAAGGAGAACAACCTCTCTCTCAAAGAAAGGCTTCCTTTGTGTTTCCAGAATTTTTTGAATTCTTCTCACTTCAAATTAAATTACTGTCTTTGCACGTCCAACACAAGAGATTGAATCTTGTACAACTAGAAGACTATGCCTTTAAGAGCCAGAACAGTCTTTCTTCTAAAGCTACCCTAAAATGTCAAAACAAGACTTACAAAAAATGTGTACAACACATTTTATTTTGATTGTAGTTAACATTTGGCCTTCTGATGCTTAAAAGAAATCTAGCAGAAAACACAGAAACCACTGTAAATTGTAATAAAACTGCCAATGAGCCTCGTTTCCCCTTCCAGCCCATCTCCTTCACTCAGGAAAAAAATTGGAAATCTATCCTTACATATGTATCTCCCTGAGCATGGTCTGATGCTTGTTTGATTCACCTGCTTCAGGCTTCTCAGACTGGGGTGATCAACCCACGTGTTGAGGTCTGGAATGAGCCATTTTGGTTTTGAAAGCCGTAGCACACACTTCTTATGAAACCATAATGCATGTCCAAAAATATGACTGGATGCATTTAACATTACATTTTTGTTCAGAATTTTTTAAGTACATGTCCCAGACATCTTTAGTTACTGTGCCTCTCATAGCATCATGGAACAGTTATGGAGCAGGAGAAATGGATGAGTTTTGGATGACAACCAGAAAATGTGGTTTCAAGTTTGCAAATTTTTGCAATTCTTGACAGGCATTCATTGCCTGGGACCAGAGTAGAGCTAATCTGAAGTAATGCCTCTAAGCACACGCAGTGTGGACAAGGGGTTGAAACTTCAGATTCTCTCCTAATGCAACATGCTTGTTGTTAACACACACTTGATCATCAGGGGACTCCTGATCGATTGCACCTTGCCTCTACAGAAATCTGCAATCACACCATGATTGCTCCTTGGACACCCAACAGCTTTGTGTCTGCTCAGCAGTGCTGGTAAGAGTTCCAGCAGGAGACTGCTTGTGGCACTAACTTTTTGAAAAACTGAAGTAATCGGAGGCAGTCCAGAGAGGACAGTGATAGTGAAGAAAGTTCAGGATGACCTGTGAAGAATGATGTAAAGAAGAGTGCTGCTGAGCCTAGAGCAAAGAAAAGCAAAACAGGGAGATTATAGCAATTTAAATACCTGAAAAGAAGACTGTTGGGAATATATTAGATAGAGAATAACTTTGTGTCCATTTTGAATTAGACAAAAAGGATCTGCCAATTTCTGGAAAGGGAGGTTTAGGTTAAACATTAAAATGACTTAATAATTGCATGAATAGTGAAGCTTTAGAGAAAATTGTGTGAGGGTGTAATGAAATCCTACCATGAAGTCTTTTAAAAATAGGCTAGACACATATCTGATGGGTATGGTTAGTCACATTGTGGGAAAAGGTGATGGACAAGACAACCTTTGAAGTTACTGTAATCCTGTCTGACAAATTCAGAAGGGCTTCATTTTTATAAGGACAAGTAACTTGGTACCCACTGAGATTTCTGAGGTCATAGAGAATTAGGAAATGGATATTGAATGGATAAAATCTTACCATTACTGTGATAAATTTTTAGGAACTGCCTTTACTTATGATGAAGTCAGTGGGAGACTTACCTGTTAATGAGAGCTAGAAGGGCTCTTTGATTCAGTAAGAGTTTATATGTGTGAATGATCAAAACCTGATGAAACTGGCAAGTCCTAAAAGCAGTGACTGAAAAAGGAGAGGTACATATGTTATTGTCTACATGTTATTCTGGGGAACTGAGAAGCTAAAAGCAACGTTCCTGACAACCCAAAGGAATACATGGCAGGGGAAGAGCACAGGCTTGGGTTTGGCATGTTCATTCTGCCAGATTATGCTACATTTCCACTTTCCACTTTTAATTTTTTCTGATACCTTCCTGTTATATAACTGCACTTTGTGCATCCAAGACCTGCAGTTAATAATTCTTAAACAATCTCCAAATGAACATTGCTGGGTATTTATTTATTTATAGTGTTGTTAGTCCCCTGTAGAGGCACAAACTGCTCTAGCGCATACAGGAGAGAATGTGTCAAGTAGGAGGTGGTGGAAGCAGCAGAAGAGGATGCATTTATGAATGAATTAAGCACTCTAAATTATTTACTTCAATATATGACCTGAATTCCTTCATCATGCTATTCATGACTATGTGTAGCCTGCCCATGATGGTTGTGACTGGGGTCTGAATCTTCGCAGCTAAAAACGTGAACTTAACAACTAAAGCAGAAGGCAAAGACTGAAACCAACATGTAAGGACAAGCAATTTCCATGGATAAGGCACAGAATGCATAACTCCATAATTTATGTGTCTCTGGAACTGAGAAAATCATGGATGCCTCAGTGACTCAAACAAAAACCCAGAAGGATGTTACACTATTATTAGAAGAATGAATCCTTGCCTAAAATTTCCTTTTGCAGGAATGTGAATAGCTTCCTTTGGTTTTTTTTGAACTCTGAAATAGAATGTTTTGATTTGTTTTAGATGTTCAATTATTTATTATTTTTATTTAATACAACATTCATTAATTGTAGCATGCTGTTTTAAAATGAAGGAATAAGTTTAATTGTGAAAATATCAGAATGACAAAAACTACACTGAAATTGTACACTATTTCCATAGAACTTTACAGATATTATTTGGGAGAAAATAATTTCTGGTCTAATTTTAAAACAGAAACAGATGTGCCTGAACAACAATTCTTCTTTTTCCTCCTGAAATTTTTAGAAGAATTGCTACAATTCTATGAGTTACACATACCAATTTTTCTTATCTTACCATACAGTGATTCAAATCATGATATCTAACATATAATTGCATATCATTTATCACTGCTTAAAATGCCTCATCATCTACTTATTTCATTCATCAGTCTACCGAGTCTTTAATGTTATATATTCCATTATTTATTGCTGCTTGTTTATTTCATATCTCAGAGATATAAATGGCCAAAGTCAGATTGTCTCTAGTCCCTACAGAAGACCATTATATCATTCTGTGTAGACGACATCACATGCAGCCTTAGCATACTGAAATCCTGAGGAACACTGTTCACTCAAAGATGGTCAGAGCAATAACAAATAAGCTCAATACACTGTGGACTCTTCTCACAGTGTGCATGTAGCAAGAACTAAAAATGAACTAGAGGAAAGTAAAACAGTCTGGAGGAGCTTTGAAAGTATTCCAGATAGCCAGACATCAGAGAAGCACAGAGCGTGGTAGCAGGAGAGTTGTACTCTGTGTTTTCAGTAGCTCTACTTTCTCTGCGTGCATCCTGTGAACTGTACTCAGTGGTTCTGTTCTGGCTGTGCAGTGGTGTGTTTCTCCTCTTTCTGTGGCTGAGACTCATTACTGTAACTACTTCCATGTAGACTTTTTTTTTTCCTGTTTCTTTTCCAATAGTAACTGGCAGTTTGAGTATCCAAACTGAGTAACCATAAGAACAGAAGAACAACCCCAAAGACTCATATTTTCTAACAATAGAACCACTCAATAGGGAAATTATGAGGAGCAGTAAACAGAACATTAGTCTTATATGCCTGGAAAAGCTTGTTTAGCTATTAGATGCTGTGATCACTGGCTCCTGGGTCAGGGTTTGAGCTTTGTGATGAAGCTCCACTCCTGGCGCTTTGATAGGAAGCAAATATACAATCTGAATCTTATCTCATAAGATCTGTAAGTATTAATACAGAATAGCAGTTCTTAATAGCAGTTTTGCCTGGTTTCCTATATATTTCAGTGTACTTTGGTGTGCTGGCTACTAGAGAACACAGAATTCAATTTAGTATATATGGGCATAAGAAAGTGCTCACTTGCAGATCAAGCAAAACAAAAATCATACATATTTATTCCAGAAATAATTGGATAATAGACTTCAAAAATATGTGCCATTCAGGAAACATAGGGAAATTGCAAGTATTATAGAAATTGTAGCTATTACAGAGTTATACTAACGCTGTTAAAATTGTTAGCACTTATCAAGAGACAATGGAAGAATACACAGTCACATTATAAGAAAAGTTAGTGTCTGCAGTAAAATTGCTCATCTCTATGTGTATATGAATTGCAAATACAAAGATGATAAAAAACTTTAAAATTTTTATTGTTAAGCAAGAAGGTAGGCAAAACCAAAACATTTTTTCAGCAGATATGAGAATAATCTTCAAAATAAAGCAGCCAAATAGGCTAGTTCTGCCTGTGTAATGTTAAGTGGTGACGTTGTCCACCAGGCACTGTGTGGGCCACCTGGCACCTTTCACATCTAGGTGTGAATATCTGCCTTCCTAGATGACACAAAGAATGAATGGTTGCCACCTCTGTGGGGCCAGTCACTCCAGGCTCCTACTGATCACATCAGCAGTCTTGGGAAGGTGACTTAGGGTGCTAAATTCATGACAGAGCATTGATCTCCAGGAAAATGTGAGCTCAATTTTCTCAGAAGAGCAGGTAGGGTTATCAGATGGGCACAGGCAGGTGGGAGAAAAGTGCTTCTTCCAGAGCTCTGGTCTGCTACTAATTGGCTTATTGGCTTTCTTACAATCATGCCTTCTTGGCATGACAAATCAATAACCATCAGAAAATTATCTACCTTTTTGGCTCCACATACATATATATGTATGTATAAATAACTAAGTATTTGCATATCTAGAGACAGACCTATACTTATGTGTAATGAATGTACCTTTTGAGAGGTTTCATCCATCATATGCAGGGCCCAGCTTAATAAAGCACAGGATGCAGTGCCAGAGGCATGAAGTTTGCATTGATCCCACTGAGTATGTTATCATATAAGAGCAAATATGTTTTCTTACAGTGCCAAGACGGTCAATACCCCTGGGTAAGACTCTCACATGTTGTTTTTCATTGACTGCATCCTACAGACCTCGTTTATAGACTTGGGACTTCTCTTACCTGGTTTACTGAAGTGAAGTATCAATCCATATCAACAGGTTTGTTTTTTTTTCAGGGCACATGAATATAACATGCCCTGCTGAGAGGAGGAAAGTTGTATTTCAAAGTCTGGTCTGAAAATCCAGATTAGTGCTAAAGAAATCAATTTAACACAAGGAAACTTCATAAAAGTCTATTCACTCTGCAGAAAATAAGTCTGTTATTCCATGGGGAGGTAAAAGAAAGAAGAAAGCTTCTATCCAGACAGCTTCTACAAGATTTTTCTTCCCTGAAGGGTCCTCTGTGTGTAAATTAAACCACTGTACTTGAAAATGGTTGACTCAAAGAAAGAGTTCTTTGTTTTAAAAGGTGGTTTGCTATTGTGCGTATGCCTCTGGGTCCTATGTTTTATAGGTTTATTTTATATAAGATGTATATAATATTTATTAAATTTATTACACAAATAGGCAAGAAACCTAATGTAACATTGCTGTTTGACTTTAAAAAAGAAGTTATGGATTTCTTGGAGAAAATTTGAAACTTTAAGTGGAAAACAACAGAAAACAGAACTGACAAGTCTTGAAAGAACATGTACACCCCATACATAATAAACAAACAAACAAAAAAATTATATATATATTATTTTTAAGGAAATACTTTGTTAACACCTAAACACCTGCACACAGGATTGGTTTTTTTTTTTATTTTCAGTTGTTTTCCTTGTGTGATTTCATTTTTATAATTCATCATTTTTGCTTCTGTCTTAGAAAAGCTGCTGATTTGCCCCAGGGAAAATATAGAGGCCTCATACCATCCTATATCCACTTTTCCTTGATTTTCAGGTGATTAGGAAAACACAGGCAATCAAGAGCAACTTCGTTGCTGCCAGTAAGTTTTTCTTGGTGTCACCCCTGCATAGTATCACTGACTCAGCTATGTCTGTATATTTGTTCTGCAGAGAGTCTGGTCAAATATTTGACAAATGCTGGGCCAAGGAAGCAATATTAGAATCCACATTTGCACAATCCAGATCTAAAAATAACTGTATAATAAAATTTAGACTTTGGTGTTAAGGTCTTTATTTTTCAAAAAGTCTATCCCTGTGTGCAGAATGAAGGCTGTGACTTTGTCTCGAGCAGCCAGTTTCTTAAGCTGGTCTGACTCTAAATCTCATCCTCACACCCTTAAGTCAACATTTAAAAGAATTTCTAGCTGGATATGACCCTGAGAACCAGAATCCAACTTCGAAGTTGAATCTGACTTCGAAGCTGGCCCTCCTGTGTGAGGAGTTGTGGACCAGGAGGCCTCCAGGATTTCCTTCTGGACCAATTATTCTAGAATTTCCCAGGGCACATGGAGTGTAAAAAGGAGGCAAGAAAGACGAGCCTACTGGCTTAAACCTACTATGTAAAGATGTCCACCTCCGATGGAAGCCTTTTAGGATCTGCATCCTGGAACTGATAGGATACTTACTTAGAGGTGACTAATTATAAAAAGACAAAAAAGTTAATGAAGTCCATGTCTAGTAGTTCCCAGATTAGCAGAATGAAGGTTTATGTGACTGTAATGATTAGCATTCCCAAGCTGTTGATGGGTAAATAACTTCTTCCTTAGACTTTTCTGCCCATCCTTCTCAGTCACTTGTCAGTCTCTTGTCCTGTCAGTTCTGTTTTTTTATGGAAATTCATGTCAAATAAAGCTATTTTTGTTTGAAATTAAACATTATTTATAATGCACACAAACTGCTAATTATGCACTTACTTTTCAGATCAGTTGTTTACTAAATGAATTGTTTGACCTCTAGCAAAGAAATTTTCTGCAGAAGCTGTCAAATAAAAACATTTTAGCTAAGATATATAGTATGTGGTTTTCAACTTCGTAGTTAAATTCTGCCATGACTTCTGGCCAAATGTTCATTGTAGTCAGTGGATTTGAGCTGGCTATGGAATAGAGTTCAGTTTTGCGACATTGTTTGTAAATGAAAATGAAAAGCCCAACCCCAAACTCCAGGATTATGTGTAGCCTCACAACAATCAAGCAGTAAAACTGACAATACATAAACCAGTAGAACCTGACATCATAAAACCAGTGCTGAGTTTTTATTTTTGCATTGCCATTACCATTGATTTGAAAGCAAAATGGTAATAAACACCACAAAGGGAATCTACAGCCAGTCAGTAGGGAAGGATGTTAAAATTCTCCACATCAATCTGCCAGAGGGGCAAGACTGGACTGGAACAATTACAACTCAAAATTTTATTAAAAAATGTATTGCTGGAATTTTTTCTGTAGAGAAGAGGAGAAATAGAAACAATTTACACATGCTACATGAATAGTGACTTCAAATTATAATTTTAGGAAAGGTAATCTTGAGGGTGAGCCACTATTCATGATAAGCCTGTGTTGCACATAAGCATGTGTCCTTTTCCATGTTGAAAATTTGTTTTGGAAAGCTATCCATGTTCTTTGTTAAGCCACTCAGATTACTGGTGAACTTGGGCCAGTGTTGTAGGGTCCCATGAGTGGAGAGGACAATTCTGTCATGGCTCCCTGAGGTCTGGCAGGATGACAGTTGCTGAGGAGAGGTACAAAACACCTCTTTCAATGAGAGAATTTGGTTCATCTGACCCAGGCACTTTTACATCATGAAAGCCTCCCAGTAAAACATAGTCGTGTCTTGTCTATGCATTCTTCTAGGCTCTTTATTTTTCACCTACTCTCCGTGTTGATTAATATAATTTTTCCTTATTGTTCTCTGGTTCTCTTAATTCCTCATTTATTTTCATGATTGTTCCTCTCAGTCAAGTCTATACCATATTTTCATAATACACAAAAGCGATTCAGGTATACGTTGACCTTCCATTTACGAGAACAGAAACAAACCTATGCAAAAGTAAAACACCTCTTCCACTTGAAGAAGAATCAAGCAATACCTAGCACAGATTCTGCATGCTATAAGTGCTTATGGTGGAGATGGGGAAGATGGACAGGGTCTCAATACTAACACACGCCCTTTTGCAGCATTCAGAAGTTGTAAAGTTCCCAGATTTGACTGCAAAGCAGGACTGCCTTAATTAAAGAGAAGCTTGTGGTAGAGACAATATTGTAGCTGCTTGCTACTCACTCTCTATCTTCCAAACACACATGAGGGAGGAAGGCACTCAAGAAGTGGCCAAAGTTTGTGAGAAAAACATGCCTGTTCTGTTCCAGTGCTTCTGGTTGCTTTAACATCACTGTGGAGCAAAGAAAGATGAACAGAATTGACTCCCTGAATTTTACACTTGAGCAGCACTTGGATGCAATGAAGGATTTTCCTTGACAGATATGGCAACGCATTGCTCCCAAATCCATGCAGTGTTGGTTTAGTCCACACTGACTCACTGATGCAGTGTCTGGCTCTTTCTGAGACATGGGCCTTCATGTAAACAGAAAACTTCAGTTCCACACAGATCACTCCTCTGCAGTACTTCAAAAGAACTTATATTCATTGAAGCTCATTTCTTCTTACCCCTTCAAGTGGATTACAGTCAAACCTTTTTTTTTGGCTGTGTGAACAGTCATTAGCTGAAGCTTATTCTTTCTTCTACATCTGACAATCATCTTTTTGAAAGTACACACAACGGGAAAGTTCCCAGGACGGCACTGTAATAAACAAAAGTCTTAAATGTGAAGTTCCTGCAATGAGTTACCCCTCCAATGCTGAATGCATGGGGCTTACATTTTGTGTTTTCTTAGCAAAGCTTAACAATGACAGAAGCAGAAATAACAAGCTTCTCTTCTGATTGACATGTGTTATTTACAGCACAAAACGCATCAGGGCAAGCACAGTACAATACCTTGTCTCTCTTTATTTCTTGACTTTGTGCCTATTAACCCAGCTTTTCAGTTTTGGAATTCAGGAGCATGAGAGAGATGTGTAGAAATCCAAAGTTAAATTAATTGCAAGTAAACAAGAAACACATCCTATAACCTCTGTTTTTGAGGGTTTTTGGTGTATTTTTTTTGCCATTTCCCACCATTCTTCCCCTCACTCCCTTGCAATGTTGCATTATGTAGTCCTTTTGCTTTTGTGGATATTGTCAGGCTGTGCTATGCTGGTAGATAACTGCTAAACTGTTGGCTAGCTGAAGCCAACTCAAGATGTGCCTGAGGCAAGATGTGCATTATCAGCATGCAGTGCATGCAAAAGACACACGCACTTCAAAGACAGAAACACTTCAGAAGATACCTACAAGCCCTTCGGTAAAATTATAGATGGAATTTGCACACCAGTTTACATAGATATATTTTTAATAGGAAGCAGTAGGTTTTCCTTTTTGTGTGTGTTTTCAGCTGTGCTAATTGTCCTGCTATTTTCTCTCTCAGTGAACTATATGAAGGATAGTGGTACTCTAATTTTCTGTCAAAATCGCTGGTTTGGTCATGGTGGGTCTGGCTGACAGGAAGAGATTGCTTTTCAGAGATTACTGAGAAAAATAAAAGTGTAAATGTAAACTCAGTTTAAGTGTAAATTGATTGTAAATCTTACTTTGAGTTTTACATTGAATATTTAAATTCATACAAGGCCATATTGCACCTTACAGAGGATCTGAGCAACAACAGAAAGGATTCAGTCTAACTGCAGAAATGTTAATACTCTCAAGAAACAAGGTCCAAAGATTCTTCCTATCTCAACATAGAAGTGGAATGAAATGAAGAAAATTATGTGATTTAAAGTAGTACTTTTCTTATGGATAAATATTAAGGCCTTTCATGGGCTCTGTATGCATGAACAAGACAGAAAAGGTGTCAAGTCTATGTTAACATTACATCTGAGATAGCTGTCCTCCAAAGCAATTTGAATACTTAGCACACTCTGGATACCTGCCGTCTCATGTCCGTACTGATCATGTTAGCAATAGCTGCTCAGTTGGAATTTCAAAAGAATACAGACCCCAGCTATCTTTTCAGCCCTCATTACCACTTTTTTCTAGCAGGAAAGCATGATAGACTGTCTTGTTCACCTGGAGCTGGTTACATTACATCAGTACACAGAGAGTATAGATGGAGGCTGTTGGGCCAGACAAAGAGTAAAAACCTTTCTGGTTATTTTCTACGTGGAGAGTGTTTTCATGTGGATGCCCCTGAGGTAGACAAAGTGGATGAAGGACTTGGCCTTGATCTTGGTAATTTCCTAAACCAGAGATGTGGAAGTAGGTAGTGAGTCTTACCTTAAGCTGAAGTCAAACTCTGAGACCTTCCTATTTTTACCTGGAGGAGTAAGGGAGATAATGAAGAGAGGAAAAACTGTTTTTCAAAGCAATTTTAAAATAGTGGAAGTGCATTATTTAGAGACAAACTATTATCCCGAGCATCTAAAATTAGAAAAGCTAGATATTTCTAGCTAGTCTAGAATCATGAGTAAATATTGTATAATATTTATAAAAAGTAGAAACTTCCTGGATGACTGTACCATGCCACTATTTGACATTTGTCCTTGCCCTTCCATGATCCACTTTGCTGGTCTAGCCTTTGTGATGTTTCTTGATGACACCTGAGCAGTCAGCCATTCAGTTTGACCTCCATCCCTGCTCATTTGCAAAGTGATTCTTAAATGCTGTGGGAAGTCTTCGCACTGGTGGATGCAACTTAATGTGGGCAGATCAAATACTACATCTGTTGGTGTAAATATTTCCTTCTACATCAATGGCCTTTGTATAATCATATAGAATGGACATACCAGTAATGCTTATGGAAATTGGGCTTATTCTTAAAGATTTCTCATTTCTTTCCTATGTTACTGAACTATACTTATACATGTATTTATATGACCATATACATAGCTTTGTAAGCTGTAAATGTTCTTTCATTTTTCTTGGGTTTTGTTTGTTTGTTTTTTTACCTACTTAGAAATTGCAAGCACACTGCAAGCAGACAGACCAGGGCGTGAAAGATGAGGAAGGAAAAGATGTTTGCTCTGATACAGCTGACAGTCGTGCAATTAAACTGCCAGGCTAAAAAAAACAACATGCTTTACTTGTCTAAAGAATGATTTCAAGCCAAGCACATTTTGTACTGCACATTCAAGGAAGTAATTAGCATATCTGGCATTGTAATAGCCTAGGTGATGGGCAGCAAGATATTAGTCACTGCAAATAGCTGCAGTTTGTGACTAAAGTAAATTACACGGATGGTTGTTTGACACCATTTATTTGATGAGAAAGAGCATGTAAATGCATTTAAATAAATTAGAATGCAAAATTATGTTTCTCCCTTGCTTTTGAGAATGGGATTAAATTTATTGAAATAATTTTTACATGCTTGCCTCACATTGGCTTGTGTATTTTTTTTAGACTAAATGGGCCAGGGACAGTGGGCAATCACAGACCTTTTAACCTGTGCATTTGTTCATTGGCTCTAGGAGCAGCAGAGATGGGGATTACTCTATTGGAGTCCATGTTTTGCAGTGATGATATAGACAAATCCTCTAACATTTCACATAATCTCATTCATGTAGGGCTCTATGTTCCTCAGGTCAGTTAAGAAACAATTAATCTGAATCAGTTAATCATGAAAATACAGGTATAATATGAGACCCAGTGCACAGAAATGGCAGGGTAAGGAAATTGTTGCAAGGAACTGCACTTAGGTCCAAAATCACTGTATCAGACAGGAGGCAAGTGAGCCACAGCACTCACACTGAGATCAAGAATAAAGACACAATACTTTTTTCTGACAGAAAAAAAAAAAACAAAAGTCAAACTGTAGAAAGGAAATTCTTGCCTGGGTTCAGTCATCTTTCCAAGTATTGCCTTCCATAAAATTTCCACTGAGGGTAATTATTTGAGTCTTCAAAAAGTCTGTGTGTCCCTGCATACTCCAGTACAGCACATGCTCAGCTGACACGATATGAATGGCAGATCTGATACACAGCAATAAGTATGTGTCAGCTCAGATGTGACAGCAAGTTCAGAATTATCCAACAGCACTCACTAGAATAGTATTCATAAAAGTAAGGTCACAACTTGCTATAGCAGATCTCTGTGCATTGGGGATATTAACAAAAGCTTATTGCTAAATTGCACTGTTGATACAGAGGCCTTGACATTTGTCTGTGGTTGTAAAACATGCATATCACCTTTAACAAGATGCTAATCTTAGATAAAACTTGCTGTAGACTAAGCGACAGAAAAGACATAGCAAACAATTTCACATCTGGGAATGCAGAGGTTATTTGTTTCACCTAAAAAAACCCAAACCAAACCAAACCAAACCAAACCAAACCAAACCAAACCAAACCAAACCAAACCAAACCAAACCAAATCAAACCAAACCAAACCAAACCAAACCAAACCATCTGATTTTAGGCATGTAGTGAATGTCAGCTGTGATTATCAAGATTACTACTGTAGGCAGGTATCTGTAGGCAGGTATCCATAGGCTAATTTTAGAAAACAGATAAAACAGTATATTACCTGCATCTAGTATTGATTGCATGAGAAACTCTGGGTATACAAGAGGCTTTGAAGAAGGGATTCAAGAAGAATATGTTTGCTTTTCTTAAATATTTCAAAAGGCATCAAATCAGCTTAGCCGTTTGTCAGAGGGCTCGTTTTCATTTTATTGACCAAATCAAATTGAACTTCAGTCATCTTAGATATAGTGTTCTTGGAGTAGCCATCTATCGGGAATCTGTCTGTGCTGTGCTTGCTGGCACAAATGTTAATATCTTTTGTGGAGAAACACAGACATAGAACTGAAGACTTGCAGGTGGAATTACAGTTTATGTGCAAGGAGAAAACACAGGGGAAATTTAATTCTCTTCAGAGGAAATATTCTCTTCAGAAGGGATTGCATTCTCTTTTATTTCTCAAGAACTTCTTTCCTCCTGCTGCTTTTATTTTGAATCTTTCCTGGCTCTCTGCTGCAGTTTATGCTTTATAAATTGGCAGCAGGAGTACTGCATGTTTCCAAATTCTCACTACTGCAAATGTTCTCCTTGTTCATTCAAGAATTAATCTTGCATCTGGAATACAGTTATACTCCTTTTCCTAGCCCAGGTAGCCACTGTGAACTGAACTATTCAGCTTTTTATTATTGGCAAGTACAAAAGATTATGACCTGATCTGAATATTAGGACACGTACAGCTATATATAGTCCTTGTGTTCAAAGTCTCTCCTGGAAGAGCATGACATGACTGGAAGATGAGGGTTGGTCTCCAGAAATAATTGATTTGGGTTCTGTTAATGGGATCTGTTCATACTGAAGCTGATTGCCCCATTGCTTTGTTCCAGGCCCTCTCTGGGACATCATCCCTGGGTTCACAGAAAATCTTTTCTACTGCAGGCTGAGTGGGGATTTTGTACATTTATACATGTCTGTACAAACTGCAAGACAAGAGTGAGGCAAACTGGAGGGGTTTTTTGCCTTCTCAATTTTTTTTTTAGCCTGTAGAATTACTTTAAAACTTTTTCAAGTATTAAATGGGTAAACCTGAAAAAAATGTATTTGTTGTTTTGATGCCACATTGGCAAAACATATGTTACCTATGGCTATAAAATCATGCTGGTTTAATGGTTTTTTGCTTCTTCTGGGTTTTTTTCTGGTTGAGCTGCCTAAGAAGATGATCTTATAATTTGTAAATCTATACTACTTGCACATGTAGTCCTTCTGGTGCAACTTAGCAAGTGAAATTGGTCACTGCTGTCTGAGTTGGTGGAGGCATCACCAGGTATATTAGCCAGCAACTAGTTCTGTAGTATGTGTTGTTCACAGGATCTCATATTTAAGCTAAACTTGAATTAATTTTTTTTTTCCAGAATACTTAGGCAGTGAAAAATCTAGTGAAAAGCAAAAAACTGTAAGAAGAAAAGTAGTAAGAGAAAGTATTCAGAATGTGTCAAATGACTGGAGAATGCACATGAATATAGGAGTTAGCAAAAATTAAGTCTAGTTGACAAAAGTGTCAGTGTACGTAGATGAGGTTTAATTAGAATCAGGGAGTAATTAGATGTAAGAATAGAATAACTTAAGCATAAAGAATCTTATTCACTCAGAATGCAAAGGTGTCAAGCAGATCATGAGTATCATTGGTGTTGGCAGCCAGTTGTGGGGTGACAAGTCTAAGAATGAGTCATCTAAGAATGAGGTGTCCTGCACCCCATCCTGTAGCACACAATGCTTGGAGTCACTAGGGAAGAGACTGGTAGAAAGGTAGAAGAAAGGCCATGTCTGTAAGATTTAGGTCTGCAATTTTCATGTCCAGTCTTCTGAGATTTACTGTATAGGAAGTTCCAGAATCATTTTAATGGAAACAGATTGTTCTAAGCATGTATGTGTGAAATGAAGAAAAAAAATGATTATTTATTAGCAATAATCAGTTTGACAGTATGTAAAATGAGACAGAAAAAAAAAGTAGTTTGAAAGAGTTTTTTCAGCTGTGGCATTTGTTCAGATTCAACAAAGTAAACAATCTTTTAAACAGCAAGATGATACAAAGAACATGGAAGATAAATATCACATATTTAGAAATCAACAGGTTATCAGGGTATGAGGACAGGCAGAGGAAAACCCAATCGCTAGTTATGGCGATGATTTGATTTTACACAAATAGTCTCATAAAAGAAGGAATGATTCCTTCGTCATAATTATAGCATGACATAAGTAACCTTAATCTTCATATGCCTCTTCAAGGGACTGCAGTCCATGAAGAGATGTACCAGCCAGTCAGCCTTGTCATTTCAGTGTTTGGGTACAAGGGAAGATGGAGCAAAGCGAAAGGGATATTTGTCCATTTTCTGTGGCGAAAGAGGAAAATGTTACCTTTATATTTATTAAATAAATGCTCAGCAACTTGAGGAATATGAAGTTGATGCAGCTGAGGGAGGCAGAGGGAAACTGAGGGTGTTTGGAGGCTACCTATAAGAAATAGTTTCACATTCTCAGGGATGAGCAGAACAGGAACTATTTCATGCAGATGGGTAGGACAGGGAATTAATAAGTTAACTTTGGCTCTGCCCACACTCTCTACAGCTCAGGGATCTTAATTGTGCCTTTCATAAAGAAGGAGCTATCCTGGAAGTTCTTGCACATAATCTCTTCAGTAATCAACCCAAAAAATCCTTAGCTTTAGTTGCCATAATACTTCAGAAGTGATGGAAACTACAGACTTTTCATGAGTGTAAATGCAATACTCCCAATTCCAATAGTCACAAATTCACAGGACTATTTAAAAATGTATGTGGTAGTGAATGTCAACATTTACATGTATCTGAATTTGTAGTCTTCCAGGTATGCTACAGCTGCACTTTCAAATTTATGGCACAATTATAATGGTAACATTTACTTTAATAAAGGCTTAAAACCTGGTGCCTTCTTGTGGGGCCACTGAAGTTTTGGGAAACAAAAAAATCCCAAACCCTCAGAACAAACACCATAGGATTCCTAAGAAAGCTGAGACATCTGACAAATCCCTGTTCAAAAGGGCTGGGTCTGTATTTTCATTTCCTTGCATTTTCATGTTCCTTGTACAGACAAAAGCCCTATACCGAGGTTAAAACAAAGGCTGTGGTAATCTTGAAAGATAATAGTTAAATCTGTCTCTTTGAAAACCCTTTACAGATTGTATACAGCAGCCAGTGCACCAGTGCTCCTCAGAAACAAGAACTGAACAATGTTACCTTGGCCTTACTCATCACAGAGGGCAATGGGATTGTTACGGAAACAGGACTGTCAACTGCAATGAATCCACCTGTATATTCAGAAACTCTCCTTTGGATGCAGGGAGCAAGAATGCCCTTTCTCCTGGGAAAAATACACCTTTGTATGCAGGGAAATGATATATCTCTCTGTATATCTCATTTGTTTCTCCGGAATGCGTGGATATATTTGAAGCAAAATGTTTGCAATTTGAACGTATGTTCTAAAGTAAAATGCATTATTGGTGTATTAAATCTAAATCATACAAAGTGACACTGAACACTCAAAGTAATTTGTCTGACTGCTGTCATCAAGCATTGCTTCTGAAGATAGATGATAAAACTCCTCAAGTTTTTCTGTTTCCTAGGTAAACAGCTGAAGGAAATGTATCTGTGTTCCTCTATTCTTACCCTAGGGCATTTTGATTAATATTGACATCATCAAGACCTGTGCCAGTAGACCAAAAGAAAAATAGCATATTTGGTGACTAATCCAAGCCTGACAGCAGCAAGCAGCCTGAATTCAACATAGAAAAATATTTTTAGTGGATTTCTCATGAGTCTAGGACTGAAGCCAGCACTTGGCAAGTGTCATCACTCACCAGACAATCAGCTGGAACTTTGAAAGCTTTTGAAGATATGAAACAATATATTCTTATTCTTTAGCACCTCAGCTTGCACAATCAGGTTAAAGATAGTTCTATTTTTAAATTCAACTTTCTTGGGCAAACCACTTATTTAGACATATTTGACAGTCTGCACTGTTGAGAACACGAAGTTGTATTAACAAAACCAAGCAACACCAGCTGTGGTAACAGTAATAGAATCAAAATCACATGACTTTCACTAGATTTTAGTGCATTCCATTTCCTTCCCTTTTCCTTACTTTCCCCCCTTTTTTTTTCAACTCCTCATCAATCTAGTTAGGATGAACGTTTTTAACAAGAGCAGATAATGAAGTGCTAGGCAGATAGTCAGCCTTGCAACTGAAAATTATGTTAGTAGGAAATAACGTGCTGGTGGGACTCCACTTTTGCTGGGAATAGAGAAGTCAAGTGCAGCTGGTTGCTTTAGGACTTCCTTACACAGTAGAGAAAGACAGGTCAGCACCCCACCTTACCTTCTACAAGTGCTCTATGTCATGGCTGCAGTCATTCAGAGGAGAGTGGGGTCAAGTTCTTCCTCTTCATACAGGTAGGGAATCAGAGAAGATAGGAAAAGGGCTAAGCTTGGCTTTTTCAAAGTATCATTTCAAATGGAAATGACCTGGATCGAGCAGATAATACCTTGTGCTTTCCTTCCTGAAGCAAAAAGAGAAGCCACAAAGACAGTGAAATGTCATTGAATACACTTCCTCAGGCTGATCCTGGATTTAGGAAGTTCTTCCTCTGGGGAGAGAAGTGAGGCTCAATCCAGTCACCTAAATATCAACCGTGAAGTGTGAAGGAAGGGAAACAACTGAGGAGTGCAGAAGGCTTTTGGGTGACATGACTGAAAGGGGACAATACAATAGTTCCCTTCAGTACAATCCCACAGCTTGCCATGGTAGGGTATCTAGATGGAACAAAACAGAAGTTTATATTCATTGGTAAATAGGAAAGAATTTAGATGTGAGTGCCCTAGCCACATATACCACCCTTGAGGTAGGAGAAAAAAAAATAGATGCTTTAAAAGACTTCAATTTTGTAATATGCTTACACAGTCATTCACACAGCACAGACATTTAAAACATTACTTGCAGATGTTCAATTAGTTTTCTGAAAGCTATGCTTGGTATCATTTTACTTGAGTATGCAGCCTGTATTTGTCTGCATAATAGACCTTAAATATCCAAATTCAATAAGAATTCAATGTAAATATTTAAATCTAATTATTACTAGCAGGCAAGCACACAGATAAATATTACCAGACAACAATGTCAGTCAAAATTACACATAATTCAGTGCACTTGGAAGATAATCAGAGTTCATATTAGCTTGTGAGTTCTTTATGCAATAAAATGGATACCAAAATTAGCTTGTATTACCATGGTGTAGGCAGGTTATCACCATCCCCTGGCTAAGATCCCATGTGTGACCATGGATGGGTAGTGTCAGACAGCTTTCCTTCTCTCATTCGAAAGAATTAGAAACCAAGCTCTACTGCTACTCAGATAAATGGTTCTATATGCCTGACTGACATTTGCTTTTCTGCTAGAGATATTTATGTAAAGTCACTTTAAAATCAGGCCAAGGGAAGTAATGAGAGTCAGTTGAGAGCAACCAAACATTGTGTAGTTTGACAATACATTTTTGTTTTCTTTTTCTTATCTCTCCTGGATTTCTTCCTTCTGTCTCACCCCAAAGGCTGCTTCTCTGAAACATCATGAATAGTGGCTGAACTTATGGTTATGCTGATCTCATTAAGAGCCTTTGTGCCACAGCTAAAGCATGTGAGCCAGTTTCTGCTGCCAATGAAAATATTTGTGAGACAACAAGAATGATCCCCTGTGTTACTGCAGTGGATGGTCATTTTGAATATATAAGTAATTTCATGGAACTTGGGAAGAACATAAGGGAATTTTTTTTTTATGCTTGCCAATATTTTATGCTTGTGTGATGGGTTCAATTGCTAACCTTTAACCTCAGTGGATTCATTTCATCAAGCTTTGGGAATTAAGAACTGATCAACAGTTTAGGAATAAAATTTTATAAGTAAAAAACAGGCATACATTTCCAGAAACATATACTATCAGTTTTTAGCCAACAGCCACAACTCCAAAACAAAGCTTTGCTCCAGCTCCCTCCTGCAAAACACTACTCCCTCTGATTGTATGCCCAGGAAAAAGTAACTGTCAATTCCCTGTGCCAGTGCACTGCCTGGAGGTGATGCTCTCCAGCCAGGAGAGCATGCCCACCTTAGCTGTTAGAAGACTTGACTTTGTCTAAATCACAGAACATTTAAGCCAGAAGCACAAGCTACAAAGGAAAGTCAGCAAGGAATTGCTTGATGATGTCCCTCTGGATACCTTCCAGGTTTGTGAGGTTGGCTGCTGTGCTGGTCAGGGCTCTGGCCTTAAGGGCTTGGGTGCAGGTATTTTTTTGTTTGGCTGTTATTTGTTAATGATGAGGAAGATGGTGGGTGACTAAGATGGTTTCAGACTGACTTGGGATCACAGGGATTTTAGTAGGATGTTTTCTTAAAAAAAGCTATTTAATGATCCTATATTTCAGGGATGTCCAAAACTAATAGTCATGGCTTGGTTTTAACCAGTTGGATTTAACAAATATAACCTAAAGAACAAGGCTAAAGGACAGGCAAACTTATTAGGCAGGGATCTTTGTGGAGTTAATGGACACAGACCTCAGAAATGAACAGCTGAAATGCCAAGAATTCCCAAATGTAAATTCTAAGTTAAATTAAATCTGAGTATAAATGGGTCATACTTCTGTTTTGTTAGTTTCATCTATATTTAAGTAAAAACCCATTATTTTGTATTTGAATACTTTGCATCCCAATATTTTTAGGGATTTTTTTTTTTGTACTACTGAAAAAATTAATATTCAATGAGTGAAACACTATTAACTTTGGATAAAAGATGTCTACCCAATCCCACTATTGCAAAGACTTTGCAAATAACTATTTTTTATATAACATCACATATGGTATTTAATACATAAAGTCTCAGATATTGACTTGATTCCTGAATCTCAGTGAGTACTTCATAGCAGTCAACCTAACAGAAAGTCTTTTTCAGTCATTCCAAAGAAAATTTTTAACCTGAAATGCTGCTCTGTGTTTGAAATTATATTAGAGTTGGGACAGACAACAATCTCTTGTCAATCTCACTCACTCTTTGGAACAAAGCAATTGTCTTCAATATTTTCCTTGAGAAACAGCATTAGACAAAAGAGAATTCATATTGAAAAGCTATGAAAAAAATGAAAATGGGAAACTATGACTGGTCACCTTAACTGGAAAAACACTGTTCCATGGGATGTATGACACAGACACAAAGAGAATTGTTATTTTATGAAGATGTGTACTGTGAAGGCTGAGGGCATAAAATATATATGCTGGAGAAGGTAAAAAAGCACCTAAGTGTGAGTGAGTATGCTCATCACTTCAGCAGAAGGGCTTAGGCTGTGATTGCTCCATTTTAAAATTCCAAAGGGGAGAGGAATAGAGCAATTTAGGCACAGTGGGCATGTTAAGAAAAATCAATGCATTTGCAAATCAGAGCACTTGCACTGCTCCTAAAATGCCACCTTCAGAATGTGACAAATGATAAAGATTTTTGTCTTTATAATGCCATAGACTTAAAGCTTTTAAAATTATCTGTTTTGTATTACCGTAACCAACATTGTGATCAACTGAGCTGCATACAAGCAGCACAGAGAAGGGAGTTCATGCAGGACTTTTTGTTCTGAAAATACATATGACTGTCATTTGACTAAAAAAACAGGTTCTGTTATCTACAGCAGTAGTGGCAGGAAGGCTCTTATTCAACTTTCAGAATGACAGAATAGACAATATTGTGAGAAAATCATATTTCTCTCTACTTATCTGAACCAATGTATTTTAGCAGGATAAGAGGTTACTATTTATATTTTTTTCTTAAAATAATTTTCTGTCTCCTTCTGCATAACATCTTTTCCTTTGGGAGACTCTCACGTACTCCATGGAAAATGCAGATCCATGTAGAGGAGTGGTAGTTTTGAGGCCTAGAAGATGGGAGATCTGGATTCTGTTCTGACCCCTGATCTTCTCTGCCTCACTTTTAATTTTGTGGTAATAGAGTACATTGACTGAACAACAGTGCGCTGTGTGTGCAAGAATACTTAATAATTTGCAAAATTATATCATGTAAGTTTTTCACTGGGCTGAAGTGTAGAACAATATGGCTTTTCACAGGAGCCATTGTCCTCTCCTAAAGTCAATAGGATGTAACTCTTAGTGCATTTCTGAGCCAAGCTTGAAAAGGAGGCGACAGCTGCCAAAAGTTTCCCTAAACCGTAAGGTTGTCTCAAAACATACAGAGGTCTGAAAAGAACGTACCATGGTGCACCATGAGCCCTGGCACTTGCAGAAGCAGGTGGAGGAGAGGGGTAGGGGCAAAGCCTCCCACCAGACAGCACGACTTGCACCCAGTGCTGAACTCGTGGCACTGCAGAAGGCAGGGACACACCTGCACCACCATCCTGACACCCTCCCCATGCAGCCTGTGGCAGGGAGCTGAGGAGAAGCCACCACAATGCCCTGGACAGCACCCATTTCTTGCTTCTTTAGTGCAGAACTAACAGGAAGGCCAAATCTCTCAGAGCTCTGTTTGCCTTCCTTTCTTATCCTCTTTTCTGGACAAATCAGCTCCTGATTTCCCGTCTGGTTCTTGCACCATTTTAAGCTGCATGTTCTCTGGCTCCTCTGTGGGCTAGTAAATTTGATTAATGTAAGGAATGCAGATATATTCAGGAATGACTGAAGTAAAAGGATTAGGACTTCAAGTGGAAATCATATTTCACAGACTGCAATGAAATCTTAGTGGTATTGTTTTTATGCAAATTACAGATAAAATTCTGAAATAAATTCATTACCATCAGAACCCATCCTTCTAAAAATTAGTATTTTATATATGAAAGAGGGAATATTAAGATTAAAGGCAATGGCAAACTGAAAGGACCTTACCATTGCTAGAGAAAGACAAGCAGGTTTTCAAAGCAGCATCTTTCAATCACAGATGTGAACCACATCCCTGAATTGAAGCAGAGAACTGAATTGCATTTAACACCTTAGCAAAAATTTGACTTAGGATAGATTAATGTTCAGCCACCAGAGATCAGAACAGGATTGGAACCTCAATAATATATATCTAATTTCACTTCAGGAGAATTACAAAAGCCTGCCAAAGGGCAATTGCTTGTATGTTGAACTTGGATACTATTTTTATCCAGACAATAATCGCCAGTGCTGCAGATAGACTACAGTAGTGATTTTTTCCCAATGTTTATCATATGGAATTAAGCATCTGGTAGAAGGGAAAAAGATCCCATCCAGCTGAAACACTTGTAGCTTAGTTTTCTTCTTTAAATAGTACTGTTCTTGTAAGTGTCAACAAAGATCTGACACACTTGAGCCTGTACACCCTGGATCATCATTGCTTCATAAGGTGTTGCCTATAACATCAATTCAGTTTAAACATAAATTACATCCTATCCAAATTGGGCTATTTTTTATATTTAATGGTGATAAAGTTCTTGTCTCTTTGATCTATATGATTATGCAAATAAGAATAGGGAAGATGAAAATTAGGCTTGTGTCTCTTAAGTGAAATACTTCAATATTCCTAAATACTTTAATAATATTAAATTATAATCAATCCATTATTTAAATTATAATCTAATGACTTCGAAGATTACAGTAAACATGATCCTAGCAGGAAATGGAAGATAATGTGAAAGACATTACACAAAGTACTAGTTAATAGTGGAGCTGCTTGACTTAATTGTTTTCACTCAAAGGCATTCTGCCTTGAACCTTGCAAAGCTGGTGGCAAAAATGTCCTACACCTCTTTATGGTGTAGAATTTTAAAGTAACAGCTTCATGAGAAGCAAACATCTTGTCATGGCACTTGGATATAGTCAGGGCTGCTCAGTTTGGGGCCAAAAGGTTCAATAGGTGCCTCTTCCCACCCATGGAGAATGAAATGAATTGATTTTTTTATTTAGAGTTGATCTTAAGGCAACAAGATAATGAAAATATGTTGCAGGTGCACAATTCCAGCATGGAAAAGGGAGAGAATAAACAGGAAAAATAATCTCTGCAATTATAATCCTCTGATTCTTATTTACTTTTGAACAGTTTGTTGTTGTAAGAAAGACAAAAAGAATAATTTTAATCACTTTATTTCTTGTTCAAAATACATATGAAACAATTAGAATAAAATTATTTCAAATGAGTTTTTTTATTTTTTTCTTGTCTTTTTTTAATATAAAATTATCACAAACTGTACACTTCATAACATCTTTTGAGGTTTCATTGTTACATATTTTTTTTCAGAACTGACAAATAGATTCACACTTTCCAGAGAATACATTGTAAAAATACTGAAATGTGTTACAGCTCTCAAAGGCTAGTGCAAAAAAACCCATTTACTATTAGTAGTACAATTTATGTTGTCAAGTTTCACAAATGGCCATTTAGCGCATACAAAAAGCCAGTAACACAAGTTCAAAAAGTTTTGTTTTCTCGTCTCTATAATGCAGAAGCCAAGGATATTGACTTGAACAATGTCTAGGTATCAAATCACAGACTTCATTTAAAAAGTCACATCATGAACACTGAATAAAGGGTACTAAAACAGTCAGGAATTTAATATTAGATCTTGGTCAGCCAACACCACATAGCAAGAAGAGACAAAAGCTTAGAAGAACTCTGCAGTTCTTTGTAAGCTACATAGACTTGGCAATATTTCTGATCTAATCATAAAGATTATTTTAAAGGTAGGGAGTTCTATTAGAGTTTGGGCCACTTAGGGCCTGATGCAGAACCTCTCATTGTCACAGCAAATATGCTTATTCTGACAGACATTATGTCGGATGCTTTCTCTTAATATTTCAAAGTATGAAGTGTTTAAATATTGAGTGGGAGTTTTTTTAGCTCTCAATATTTCCTATGGCCAGGAACTCCATTTTAACTTCCTACCTTTTGAAGCATACACTCTGGAGAATGCCTTCCCCACAAACAAGCATATACTAGAAAAACATATTGTTCTGTGATGAAGAAAAGATGTGGCTAATTTCTATTCTACTTTCCCTGCTTCAGTTTTCATGAGGAGCACACTGAAGTCAGTCAGCTTGAATGCAGCATGGACTGCAAGCTCATGAAAAGCAAGGAGAAGCTTTTTTGGACTCCTCTTGCAGTGGCTGGAGGAGCATCTGGAGGGCTCAGAGGAACCAGTGCTGCAGTCCTGTTGCCTAGGGTGGTGAGGACTGGGCAGAGCAGGACAATGAATAGATGCAATCTGGCTTTGTCTGCTCTCATCCTGGCTAGCAGGGCTAGTCTAGTGTGGAGGGTGCTGAGATGTGCTTTTAGCACAGTCTGGCTGTGAGACTTCCTGCATTATTCCAATCCCAGCCAGCAAAGCACCTGAGTGGCTGCTCTGCTCAGTGTGCACACCCAAGACACTGTGACTGCACAGGGACTGGATTAGCAGGTCATAGTTGAAAAATATTTCACATGGTTTGCTGAATAAAGGCCCTTTTGATTTCCACCAGAAAGTCAGAAGTGCATCTCCAGTTCAGGACGCCAACAATGCCTATTCTAGGGTAGAGAACTAGCCATATCCCATCCTTAGACATGTACATTTAATTCCAGAATATCTTACTGAAACTACTCACCTAAACACAGAAGAACAGAAAGAATGTAGACCCACACTTGGAAGAAAGAGAAACAAGGAAAATATTAAATATATATCTATATTTTTTCCTTCTCTGGAGAAATAGTTTTCTATTTATTTAACAAAAGTAAATTTTGTTCAATATTTTTCCATAGAAATATAGACTGAAAAGAAGTGCTTTATATCTAATGTGCAACAGGACTATCTAAAAGTTACATAAGAACTAGTCTGTACAGACACCCTCTGAGCTTCAGAAAGAAAATGGCATTATGTGGAAACCTGTAGGCCACCATTAAAAAGGAAAAGTCCTGTAAATATTTGTTACCTCCATGCCTGACTACATAAACTAGACGTTTTTATTTTCCACATCAGGCAGCTGAGGCTCAAATTCCTTACCAGTATTAGTAAAATCAGCATTTGCAATAATAGTTCATACCTTAGAGATGCACTGAAGACTTCTAATATAGTCTGATTTGTCAGAAAGTGACAAAAATCCATGGTGGATGTAAGAGAAATCATTCTATTTGCCTTGAGACTCCTTATGGGGTTCATCTCATAAGATGCTATGATACATCATCACATGCAACCTAATGCAAAGTGAACTGAAATCAACAGCAGTGATCCTGCTGGATTTCAGTGTTGGGCTGGACAAGTACATAATGCTGTGCTTTGAAATGAAATGACATATTAAAAAGACCTACAGAATGATTTTGGTGGATATATTTAATGGTCTATTGTCATGATTTTAAAAAAAAATATTTCATTTTAATTAACACAAGAACAATTTCCCTATAAAGTAGCAAGTGAAAGACCTAAAAGAAAGATCCTTTTGAAACCAGGCTATAATTTTTGTATGTTGGAAATAAGGTCATGAATAGATTTTGGTAAGCTTTTGTAGCAATGCAAAATATATAAATGTGTATTGTTAATACTACACCTTAAAAGGCTGAATTGAATCCCTTTTATGTGCTATAGTAGTTTAATAAATACTAAAACTACATTAAATACCTTTACCATTTTGTGTTTTTCTTGAGATAGCCCAAAATTGAAGGTGGAGTATTCTAATTCTATTAAGAAAAAGTCACATAAAAAGCAAAATATCTATGTGTCAGCATCTTTATGTTTTGCTGCCACAGATATTTTTGCTAAAAGGCTTTTTAATTTTTTTGCATCAATATTATGTTCAGTGCATGAGTAGATTGGTACTTTAGTACCACATTTTGCCCTGCTAGAGATTAAATTATAAAGTTCTGTCTTAAGAAAAAGTCCATTTTTAACAACAGTGCATAAAACAAGGCAAGAAAAATCTAGAAGATGTGTTGGTATAGTTTGAATGAAATCTCTTTTCTCAGCACAGATTGCTCATGATCAAGCCCTCTTCAACTTCAGGGGCTTCCCTGTGTTTGGAGGGCATGCAGAATCAGACCCAGGATTTTAGGGGTTAATCCTCAGAACTTCTCTGAAACCTGGCTATGACCTACAATTGTTTGTCTGCTACTGGCAAGTAGCTAAAGTGCAATAGTGCCAGGCTCCCTTTCAGAGTAATACAGAAAAAGTCCAGTTGTGAAGATTCAGTTGCTGGCTAAGATAAAGCTATATTTGTTTGCTAGGGGTTTTGATTTTCTAGCCCAAAGTTACCTTTGTGGACTAAGAACTGAAAGGGTTGTAGGTTTAAATAAATGAATCAGGTTCTTGTGCTATAAGGATAATTAAGATCATTAAACACTTAGAGTACATAAAGGCTGAAAGGAATAAATGTAACAGTGTGAAGTGCTCTTTGGAGAGTCCACAAAATTTCCTATTTAATTTTCTGGGTAGCCAAATCTCCATTTACATAAAGAAGAAAGATACACACACACCCATTTGACAAAAATAATTACAGTTGGCAATTCCCTGTCTTGTTCAGCTATGCAGTCATTTCCCTCATAACTATTATTACACAATTAAGCCTCAGAAATCTGTGGTGAGGGAAGTAATGGTCCTCTATTGGTCACTGTGATTTTCAATAAGAGGCAGCCACTCCCAGGACAAAACATTCACAGTACACCCAGTGCTATATGACAATTTGGGACAAAGGAATAAGATTTCATTATTCAGCTGAACCTCCATGAATAGGAAGAACAGGAGGAGATGGGATTTGTCTGAGACATCAGTTCCAGGACTGTTCATACACAAAGGCCTGTGGGGTATTAGGTGGGAAATATACCATAATTATGACTTCATTTTTTTGAGTCATCAGAGAATTAGCACCTGCAATGGCCCAATGACTCGTCCACCATTGTGTGGTATTAGTTTAGGCTTGACTTGAAAACAAAGCCACTACCCTGTGTATAACAGCAGCATTTTCAGAGGTGTTTTCTATTGGTAATTCAAGTACTGATTGTCAGAAGCTCCGATAATGTGAAGAGGTGACATTACATAAAAATGATTTTTCACCTACTGGAGATTTTCCAACCTATGCCAGGTGCAAATAAAAAAGGAGGCCATTACAACATCTAGAGAAGATGTGTTTAGTGCATGCTAGCAACATCCCTTTTTTGCCTCAATTATGCTGAAAGAAAAAGATCAGGGAGGAAGGATGTGCCATGAGCATCTACTAGTGCTCTTTGCACAGTGATCATGATCTGTAGTGTGGGGGGCTGTTTTTATTTTAATAACTGACTCATGTTCTACAGCATGGCTCCCACTAACCTTGTGAGGTTGCAAATGGCCATACAAGATATAAAGTAGGAGAATTACATTAAAAATCCCCCTTTTTTTGAAATGTTTGCTACACATATATATTTGTCTTTGAAAAGATTCCCTATTCAACCCCTTTTTATATTTTCCACTTTTCAACAGGGTTTGGGGTTTTTTTTACCTAAAGGGCTCTTTACATACTCAATAGGCTTTTCCCCTTCTCTCTTCTCTCCTGTTCATGACTCAGTTGTCACAAAAGGTTTTAAATATCTTCCTGTTCAGTCCTCTTCACTTGTGAAGCTATTATCAGTCTCAACTCATAGCATATTGAAAAAAGCAGCCCCACTGTTTATCTCTCTCCTCTGGCAGACTGTATTTATGGAAATGTATCTGCTTCACGAGAACAGGGAACAGTTTACAATCTCTTGTCCCCTGAAATTAACCTAGAAACTGTCCCAAAAAAAGCAGATTCCTTTCTGGCTATGCTAATCTTAAGTGCCTAAAATGCCTGTCTGTTATGCTGACAAGCATTTGTCAGAACATTTCTGATATTCAAAATCACACAGGGGCAGGCAACTAGGAATTCTACACCTACCAGAAAATATTGCTTTATAATTGGAAAACCAGCCTTTGCTTTTTAGCCTAAGAGGTCTCAAGATATCAGATCTTAAATCTATACCACTATTCTACACCAGAAAGCAACTTCAAGCATATTCTAGAGCTTTATTGACTTTACTGAAAGTTTTGATTTCCTGTCATTTTTTTTTTCATGAGTAGATGCACGGATAGATTTGCTTTACTTCGGGGGTTTGAATTTCTCAGGTGTGAAAAGATTCTGAACTACTTAAAAGGAATGTCTCAAAACCACTTATATGCTTGTATTTTGAGGGAGAGAAAAAACTGTATAAAGGGTATGTTGCTGCCATGAAAACATGCTTCTGGCACTCTTGTTATGCTCTGTCTAATAAATGACTATGTGAACCCTGAAGTTGTCATGAGATAGCTGTGGCCTCGTCCTTTCCTTGGTCTGTCTTCAGTTCTCTTTTTCTGCCAGTCTTCCTGACTTCACCTATCCAGGGGAGAGGCAGGATTTCACAATTCTCCTTTCTTTTTGCTGTCTGTCTCATAACTGTGCCAGCCCAGGAGTATGAATGGATTTGCAACTTTTCTTTCAGGGAGTCTGTGAATACTCCACTTCATTAAAAATAGAATGGTATTTAAATATTTAAGTTTAAATATGCAAACTTAAATATTTCAAATAAATGGATTTGAAAATGACAATCTATATGCATATCTGTCCTGCCTCAAGTTTTCCTATCCATTAGAGGCAGAGTAACCAAGTTTATTTGCTCTGTAAACTACATCAATAGTTTGCATTCCCAGCCTGCTCAGTCATAAATCATGTCCTTTCTCAATCAGATCTCTTGGTCTTTCCTATGCTTTTTTCCCTATGCCTGCTTGGGATTTCAACATCTTAGTTGAGATGCATTTTTCAGAGTGGCTCTATCATCAGTAGATTCTCCCAGAACAATAAGATGGACATTAACATTTTGTAAAGTTCACTTTCTTTTGAGAGGCTGTCCCCTTGTCAAAGATTTGCTGCCTATTCTGTTTTTCTCTAAAGTCTACTTCGTGAACTCAATTCAAGACCAATAGCCAAGGCAACATATTGTATTCATAAATTATTACAGAGCAGCTCCACTTTCATCACAGCAGTTATGTGACTTCCTGTGGATCCAACCTCCAGAGCACACTGTCTTATGTTTCATCATGCCTTTCCCACAGGAGAGAGCTTTGGTGTTCTGGTAACCTATATAACCTGTATTTATATGTATTAGTAATATTTTGACAATGCTGATACGGCAACAGAGGCTTAGACATACAGAGTGCTGTGGGAAATGTCCTCCCTTGGAACAGTAAGGCACCAACACTTGTCCTTAGTATCAGCAAAGTGAATAGTCCTCATGATGACACAGTGCCAAACTTTAATTGATTTTTCCTGTTCTGCAAATTTAACATGCTTTCTGCCCTTCCAGAGGACTGAGTCACACGTGACATAAGAGTTACAGTCTATACTTGTGAGGAAAAAATTTACATAGCAATACCAGAGGCATTCTCCTCTCTGCACCAGTAAAGAGGTTTCCCAGCAACAGCAACACTGTAGAGGTACTATCAGATAAAACATAAAATCACAGCCCTGAGCACCTGCTATCATCAAGCATCCCCTAGCACTCAGCACAAGATTGAAGGTGTTAGTTCCATTTCCCTGACCAGATTCCCCTGTGATATTTTAAATCCCACCTGTAACTTCACTTTCTCTTAGATTTCTAGCTCTTGGTTTCCTGCATGCTGTTAAAATTTGCCAGTTTCCAGCTGGGGTTAAGGAAAAGGGGAATTGTGCAGGAGATGTTTATTCATCTGGATGAGTAAACAAAAGATACTTTTTGGAATGAAGTTATTATTTGCCTTGGAAATGGCAAATGGTTGTGATCAGCACCTCAGTTATCTCCTATGCCTAATGCCGATGCTTTTTCAGTGACACGCTTCTTTTGTCCTGTTTTACAGTACAGAAAGAAAGGACAAATGATATGACTATTGTAATTATTATGTTTTGAAAGGAAGGTTTCCATTTCAGAGCATTGGCAGTTGCATCAAACAGCTTTGTGCCTACTGCCACATTTTCCTTTGTCTTTCTTAGCTCTGGGGCCATGATTTAGCTGTTTTCTGACACCAGGGAGCTCAGTTTAGACTGGCAAGACTCAGAAGCTAGATGAAAGTGGACCTCAAGCAAAGGGTTAAACTAAATCTCTATTGGTGTGAATACGAGAGAAAATTTCCCATCAAAATATGCATTAATACTCCTGTCATATATACTACATTTTATACATATTTTGGATGGTCTAACACATACTACATGAGCTTAGTCCAAAAGTCACCTCACTGTCTGAGTAACACATAAGTCATATTTTAACACCTACAGAACTTTCAAGCATATTCATTTGTAGAAATAATGTCATATGAACTTTTCAGGTCAAAGAACTATCACTCAGTACAGATTTGTCAAGTATTTATTATGAATTGAAACATATTTCTGATTAGGTGTGGGTGTTCTGTTGTAAGAGAAGTGCTAAATAATAGTGATTGTACATTTAGCAAGTGCAAATACTTGTATGTGCAAACCTAGGTTTTTGCATGCTCCAATAAGGTGATTTTCAAATTTTGCAGGCACGTTTATGGATCTCTGAAAAACTTTACATTTTCAGCAGGAGAAGAACTCTATTGCTGAGTTCTAAAATACACTCCTTTTAAATGTTTGTTCACTTAAAAAATACAGTCAAATGATTTCAGATGTATAAAGCTTGTTAAATTAATGGAGTATAATAAAAAGTTAGTACATATAAAAGTTTATAAAAAGACATAGCAAAATAATCTTAGAACTAGACTATCATGTGTATGTTGTGCATCATCATGTTAAATGTTTTTAAAAGGAGATTACACTGAAGCCAATTAAAAGAAACAAAGAAGGAGGAGAAAAGGATGGATCAAATGCCTTTGTTTTTGAAACCCGAAGTTTTCTTAATATTGCTCCAAAAATGCATCTATAGAAAGAAATTAGGTAAGTAATTGCTTATCCCCTTGGAAAAAATCAACTCAATGGAAACATTCCCTGTTTGCTCAACATTTCCTTCAAAAATATTGAATGTGGTTGTGATTCTTTAAGAAAAATGTATAGTTTTGTCACTTAAACACAAGAAGTCCGAAGTATTCCATATACTGAAGAAGAAATTTTGCGGTGGAACTTTCTGACCACTTGATCTGTCTCTGACCAATATACATATCCCTGACATATGTATATTGCTTTTTAAGGGCTTGCTCAAAGCAGAACACCAGGCGAGGTTGCTGATGTATGAATGTCTGATGCTCACAAAGGACTGTGGAGAAAGGAGGTTATTTCCTTGACAACTCTTTGAAAATGAGTGATGCAGATATCCTTCACCTCTTGGTCAAGACCCCACATGTTTCACATTGCGAATTTTTTAAGGCCAGGACTCAGTTTTAAGCACTGCAGATAAAAGTAAGGGTCAGTTTTCTACTCCTTGAACAGAAGCTCAGTATAGACAAAAGATGGTAGGGACAGGGGCAGTTGCTTGCTGGGAGGGTGAGAGAAGGGCCATATCAGCAGAAGTGTGCAATGCTGTCACCTAAAGTTGAGGTCATGGAGTGCAATAAGTGACATCTTATTGAGCATAAAAAAGCTATGCCGTGCAAAATACAATTCTTATTAAGTACTCTTGCTGTTTCCAGTAAACTGCTTCAATAAAAATAATTCAGGCTTTTAGGAAAGTAAGCTTTTCAAACTGTTGTAAAATTACTACAATATATTTTACACCAAACATTTGCCAGATTTGATTTTTCTCCATTTAGGCTAATGTATGAGATACGGCAGAAATGTGGATAAGCAACAAGAAAAACCAAAAAAGAATTCAGGAGGGGAGCAGGGAATTTACAACTTCTCCAAATTAAAATATTTTAAATTTCTTAATAAAGATATACATAAAGCAACACATTTCTTGACTTAAACTGTGCTAAGCTTTTCCTCAAGGCTTCTGTGATTACACTCAGACTAACTTGTGAACCAGGGTCTAAAGCCAATAGATGGGTTATACTGAGTGTATACTCTGTCTTTTGAGATAGCTAAGAAAGCAGTTGGGAAAAAATATCTTTTGCATGAATTCTATTAATCACTGTTAAGGGACTAAATATAATTAATTAGGGCATCATCTTTGAAGTTAGGTGCCAATAATTTTGCAGCCTGATTTTTCCTAGATGCAGAGCACCCATGAGTCAAGTTTAGACACAGAAGTCATTCACTATTGTTATTAACAATATCAAAAATAACACAACAAGAGGGCACAAACTGAGCCTTTGGTATTTGACAACGATTAAAATTTAAGAAAAAGAATTTTGAAATACCTTACTACCTATGATGAAACATACAGAATACTCAGAGAAAACAATGAAATAGTTAAAAATATGTTGCTCATTGCTGAACACTTATGCTACATTTGATCGTGAAATTGTTAGCTTTTTGGATATTAGGTGCAAAAAAGTGCAAAGAATATTTAGTTAACTGTTACAGTACCACATTACAAAAAGTATTTTCTAGGCCACAAAGGCCACTGCTAATATAATTTATATTAAGATAAATGTATACACAAAATAGTTTTTCAATCTCCACATATATGTATATATATATCTGTTTCTATATCAACCTTGCAGAATCATGTTGAAAATGAACTAGGCCACAGAATTTCATTATGATAACAATGATAGGAGGAAAAAACCTCACAGAGCAGAGTTTGTTCTCCTATTAAAAAAATTACTCACCCAGAGCAAATGAAGGAATGAAATTCTGCAAGGCCACTCTGTATTTATGGTGATGAAAATACAATCTTAAGCAGGGAGAATTAATGTTCAGAATTACCAACCCTCTCTGGGAGAAACCATTTCTGCCTAGAAGCCATGAAAAGCAACCTGAAACAAACATTCTTAAACTTGGGCTGGAGCCTTTTCATTTCTTCTGCTTTTTTCTTTTTTTTTTTTTTTTTTTTTTTTTGTAATTAATTTGTAAAGTCTGCCTGAAAGATTGATTTTTATATTTATTTGATTGTTTGCTGTGTTTGTAGTCACAGAAGGCAAGGTGTAAAACCTGCCTCCTTTTTTGACTTAGAAACATTTGCAATGTTAGGACCAGCCTTCCTAACTTTCCTGGAGCAGTTAAGACACTTCAAGGTGCGACTGACTGCCTTAGGACTGGATCTTCAGAAACATAATCTGTGTCAGCCAGGCTAGACCAAACCAAAATGGTTCTTCAGAATTTTGCCAAAACTACCTTTTCCCTTCATATCTAGATTAATTCTCATAATTTCTTTCATTATCTTAAACCAATCCTCTGTATGATCCCTTTTTTCTGCAAAAATGCTCTTTTGGGAAACACTGTCTCCTCAGTTTTCTTTATATATTGCGAAGATACAAAAAGCGCCACTACCTCAACTTATTTCTAGTTACAGTTCAGCTTTCAAAATCTAAGACCCAATTATGCAGTCTTTGCCGTGCTCTTCACAGAAAGACGAAAAAGAGAAGAAAGAAAAAAGGAAATAACTATCTCATCCAATTGAGGTAAACTGCAGTGTTTAAAAGAGATAAATTCACAAAATAATGTGTAGCTCTCTTCTAGTTTTTAAAGCATCCGACTACACCCAACAGTTTGTTGCATTTGCTGTCACTGTGTATTCTAATAAATGAGTTTACTAGTTTATAAAATAGCTACATTTCAATTTCTTTCTCCATATACTGACAGAAAAAATATCTCAAATTCATATTTAGTATATAATTCTAGAGGCATCCAGCGGGTGAACAGAAACTATTCCACGTGCACTATGCACACAGTCAAAATAACTTCAAAGTAATCTAAATCTGTCACATTAAAACATTGAATCTGAAAAGTGTTCTAGGTAACTGCAGTATTTGTTCAATTTCCTGAACAGACAAAACACATTAAATCAATTCCTTTACTTCAGAGTATTCTCTCCTAGTTTACACTAGTTTGACTTGTGTAAACATCAAGCAAGGACTGCGCGATGTCAGCAACAATTGGGCTGTTTTGAGGGGCTGGATGCGCCTCATCAGGAGACACCTACATCCTTGTGGAGCTGCATCCACCTCCACACACCTCACTGCAGAGACATTAGCTTTCCACAGCGATACCCGTACACGGACTGGCAGTGCCACGCAGAGACACCCCACACAGCTCTTTGGCAGCCACTGGGCAGCTGAAGCAAACCATCTTCTGAGGGCAGCCACCTGCCTGGGGGCACCTGCCTGGCTGCTTTGCTGGACAGGATAACAGAGGCAGCTGGCATTGTGATTGCTGGAAGATTATAACTGCATAGATCCAGTTCTGGTACCTGTTCCATAAGGGTTGAAGTAAAACCCAGCAAAGCCAGTAGGTCCTTGTCATTGGCTTTGGTGGACTTTTGATCAGCCCTTTCTCCCTGCCTGAGGAATGAGCTGATTTTTCACTCAAAACATGACAACAGTTGTTTTTTTCATGCAACATTCAGTTTGGAATGCTATCTTGCAAAGTCTCTCAGGATTTAGTGCAATTTAGAAGAAATTTACTACATGAGATATATATATATATACTATTCGGTCTCCCTCAAAAGAATTAGGTGTTACAAGCTGCAGTAGTTTTGAATTGCTTAAGGGACTTTTTTTCCTCTGATTTCTTTGTCTATGCAAAGATACAGGTCATCTCAAAACATTGCTCGGCTATGACACTGGATACATGCCAGCGATAAAATAGGTGAATGAATTTGCACAAGGAAGGGTTATATTTTACTCGAGTCAGCTTCATTCATACATTAAGAAATTATTATAAACTGTATAATAAGACTTAGAATAGGAAAAATGTATCTTAATAAAAAAATATGGATACAGTTCATCTCTGGAAGCCGAACCTTCTGTTTATGTAGATGAGAGGGAGCTTTGGACACTGAACATGATGAATCCACTCTTGTTCCTTAGGGTGTAAGTGGAGGTTTTGGTGATGAACAGGATCCCTGGCTATCAAAACTGGTTGCTCGGCCAGGTAGCTGCAAGAAAAATGTTATTTTTACAAATGTCATCAGATCTGGCTGTGCACCAGACTCATTTCAGAGGATAAGAGATTCTCTCAAAAAAGAACTCAAATCCCACCCAGACCCTGTCTAGCCTCTGGGTCAAAGTCTGTGGCATCAAAGTCTCCAGCAGAACTAATAATGGAAAGAAAATTTCTGAAGTGACCTCCTAAAAACGCCTCTGACTTGTTTCACACAAGTGGGTTTATTTCACCAGTCACGGGTGGTACCTCTGACTCCAAACCTACATAAACCAGAGAGAGTTATAAACCTCTAAAACCTTCTCTGCTACCTTGACTGAGTTTCCTTGCCCCCACACTCTTCTTTAGGTGTTTTACTGAAGTCTTCATTTTAGGCTTTTGCTACCTGTCACCAGACATGTTGTGCAGCCACGTGCTACAGAGTGGGGAAAACAAATGGCCTGTAATGCCTCAGGCAGCTACTCATTTTTCAACAAAGATTGCTTTTGGGATGAGCTAAACAGTGTGTCCTTTGTGTCCCCAAACAAGGCCTGCTGCTTCTTAAGACTTCCACATGTCTTTCTGAATCCAAAGCTATGAGCATTTTGTATACAGAACACCAGCAATATGTGGCCTGAAGGCTGAAGCAGGAGTCCAAGTCCAGGGACATAGAGATATAATGACCCGTGCATTTGAACAAGCTTCCAGTAAGTGTCTTTTAAATAGCTATGGAGGGAGCTGCTGGTATGTTGCTTGAATTTAGCCTAATTCGCTGGCCAATTTCAGATTAGTGTTTTAGCAACAACTGTTCATGCTAAAGGTTTTTTCATAGGATATGATAACTTCTGAAATTCTTGCAAACGATGTGTAAGTAGATGTAAGTTCCTTATCATAAACTCCATAAATTCTAAATGTCTCAAGGTAATTTTGCAGTGCTGCTAGAGCATTATGGAAACTTTTGTAGTGGTCCCTTTAAGTAATCAATAAACCCAGGCAACTAGATTTAGGTTGTGTTAAGGATCTTGCAGCTGATATTTAGATGCTGCACTGATTTTGTTATTCTCAGAAGCACATAAGTGTGAGAGGCAAAACCATTCAATATCCTGAGAATGAGAAAATTTTCTACTTCTTACCTCCACTAGTGGATGCCAGTGAGTTATTGGTTTACGTGGGTAAGCCAGCATTTCATTCCAATGATCTCTTCCAAGCCCTTCAGCATCAATGCCTGTCCGACATACCCCAATGACCTCATTGTGCCCTACTCTGAGAATTGTAGAGAGACAGAATTTGTTTTTAATAAAAATAGTTTTAATAACATCTGATGTACAATTCTGTTTACTGGTTCAGTGTGGCACAGAGTACACGACCAAAGTTTTCACATCATTTATTACAGATATTAGTTTTAATGGTAGTATAGTAATATTAAGTTCTGTATTGGTAACATCAAAAACCTCCAGCCACTATCAGAGTGCTTCTAGCAGCTATAAAAATAGCAATGAAGACATAACCTTTGCCATTAAAAGGTTACAACCCAAAGGACACAAGGACAGAAAAAGATCGTAATACACAAAATTATCTAGAAAGAAAACATGATTGAATTTTGTGGGAGAGGAAGGTAAAAATGATGGGGTATACATTTCACGCTGCAAATCCTTCGGACATCATTTCATAAACTATTTTGCAGTTCTAACTGTTGTGATCTTTAGAAGTTTGGTCAGAAATGTGAAAGGTAAGCATCAAAGCTGTAACGGGCTATACCTTAATACTTCATACTCCTAGCAGTGCCATAGACTTGCTAAGGGACTCCAGAAAGTAATTTTCTGTACCTTGACTGTATGTACCTTACAATCATGTTTTCTAATTTCCTCTTAGCAAATGCTGAGAAAGGAGCAGCTGAGGAGGACTGAAAGTGTGCAAGTTGCTGTGCAACTAACGGCACCACAGTGCCTCTTTCCCATCTGACAGAGAAAGTCTTACTGACAGAAATTGGAGGACAACCAGAAATCTGATGGCAAGGAAAAACAGTCTGAAGGGTGATGTTACTAAATTGGACTTTCAGCATTTATTTGCCCTGCAATCTCAAGAGCTCATTACTAATAGCACTTGAATGAAGCAGACTTGGCTCAGGCAGGATTCTGTCAGTCACTGTCTAGTTCAACCTGCAGTCCTTGACTCACTCTAAGCAGGAGTCTCTTCCTGTCAGGTCTTGGGGGAGGACACAGATAATTGAGGCTTAGATATGTTGTCAGTGAGGGCTGAACCCAAAGGTTACATATTCAAAGGTTACTTTATTGAATCAACCAAAGAATTAATTATTACTTAATTCAATGTGGCAATTAGCATCTAATTCTTTTTTAGTCATTCAAATTTTCTTTGGTTTCAAATACCTGCCATTTAAATAGAAATAAGAGGTGTGAGGGATTTTTTAAACTGGAAGATATACCTGATTTATAAAGCTTTTACATAGTCCAGCCACCAGATGTGTACAGGAATGTTTGCCAAGGCTAGTGGTCCACAGGAAGATTGAGCCATATTTCTCCCTCATCACAGTTATTTATGGCACAGATAAAAGGCTAAAAGGTGTGAAAGCTTTAAACCTCTCCATGAAAAAAAGCCCAAAGCTTTATCTTTTGTGCCACTGAAGCTGCTTACAAGTTCAAGGGGGCAGAAAGTAGTGACTTGCAATGATCAGGTACCGTCTCGCTGATGATTAACAGTCAGAAGGCAAACTGTGCTTACCGATCATAATCCATCACTGCAATGGAGAGGCTGACCTGGTCCACATTCTCTGGAGGGATATCAAAGATGATGGCCTCGTTATAAACAGGATTGAGGGTGTTCTTCTTCGTGGTGGTTTTCCGTTTTTTCAGTCTTCGTCCCTCACACATCAGTGACACTTTGACGTAGGGATCTGAGTAACAGATAATCAGTTGCATGCATTTGGACTCAAAGCCATTCAAACATAAGGACAATATTTGTTTTAGGAATGTAATATCGATAAGATAGAAAATTTCAAAGGTTTTAGTGACCCTGGGAAGCATTGCTTTCAACATGCTGTAAATGCAAAGGAAAGGTGTGGGCATTCTGAACAGACAGAGTGACTGCCAGACCAAGATAGTCAGTGGATCTAAACAGGGTCTATATCCATTCTCCTGATATTTCCATTCCACAGTCATGTTAAACACAGAAAACTGAAGGAGTTCTTATTCATCCCCTTCTTGAAGAAACTCTGCCTTGTTATTTAAAAAAAGAAGTAGATTCACCTGATGCTCCAGTTATATCCATTGCTTTGAGATTCCTACATTTGATGACTGTCAATGTCATTCTCCCAGCAGTAGGCAAATAACAAAGGGAAAACATGATCTCACCCAAATCTATGCTTTCCTGAAAAAGAAAAGCAATGATTAAAAACCTGATCATACTGCCAGCAATTCAGTACAGATCATGCAAAACTTTAGAATTTCTTTTTTAACATGGAGGTAGGCTTCTTTTGCAATATACAATGTGATTTTCAAAAATTATTTCTATAAAGTACAGAAAGAGTAACAACAGGGTAATATTTTAGGGACAGGATCTACAATTAATAAACTGAGAAATTAAAACAAAAGCAGAACCAAAACTTTCTGTGTTTCTGATATTTTTGTGTTGAATTTACACAAATAAAAAGGTGCTGATGTAGAATGTCAAGTTCTGCTCTTGAAAAAACTCATACTCCATCAATAACACTGGAATTTATGTAGGAGATTTATTTCTGGACACCTGTATGTGAATGAAAAGCTAATCCTGTCAAAGAAGAACTTACTTGTAAAAGTTACTGTCTTTACTGCTTTTAATATGCTTTAGGGGGTTGCTCTGTTTTAGAAGAAAAGCAAAATAAAGGAATAGCATCTACAGCTTTCCTGGCTCAACAACAATGTCTTGGAGGATAATATACTCAGAAAGATGGATAAGGCCCACATGGATCTTAATAATCCTCACAAAGAGACAGTTGCTATATTGAGACAATGTGCTCTGAATTTATGCAATATGATATTGCTATACAGTTCTACAACACTTGAGAAATGTAACGTAAGGAAGAGAGTTTCCATCAGTTCTTATTTTTTTCTTTTCTCAGAGTTATATAATTATCCTAATACTGTAAAAGTTTATGCTCTGAAATGTTAGTTATATTCTAAATTGTTCCTGTTCTAAATTTTAACACCCCCTTCCAACCCCTCCACCCAAAAAAAACCAAAAACAAGAAAGAAAATGGCATATTAAGAACTCATGATATGAGTTTGTAAGGAGCATGTAAGGAAGCTGCTTGTGTAAGGCAGCCACTCTCAAGCATGTTCATGTGATCTCAAAGGACCTTTTTTTGACTACTACTAAAAAGCTTATTTTTAACAGCTCAGCTTCAATATTTTATCTGTCAAAGCTACAGTTACCCTGAGAGTACAGATTCTCTTGAGAGCTGCTGGATTTATCCTACAGCTGTTCTGGCTTCAGAAGGCAAGCATGATATATTTTTAAATGGAACATATTAAAATAATGATTGCTGTATAGATGACAAATTCATTGTTTATAGTTATGAGGCAAGACTGGGGCTTCTTGTTCACATTCTTCAGCTGCTTATGTGAAGAGTTTTATTGACTTCCTTTGGGTTAATACTCTGTCTAAATTGAAATAGGCCCTTTACTTGCTTCATCTTTCTTGAGTAAAGACAGACTTAATCACATGCTTCAGGGTTTGGGGTTTTTTTTGTATTTTGTTTTGTTTTTTTTTCCCCCCTGCATTGCAGACTTTAGATTAAAGAATGCACTTTTGGAATAGCTTTAAATTCTCTGCTGCGCTGGTAATAAAATATTGACTTTTGTGTAGGTTGGTCAATTCACATGTTCAGTCGTTTTGCTGAGATTCTTTTCTGAAGATTAACAGATTGATAAGCATGTGAACATGCACTATGGGCAAATTTCATGCTTGTCAGTATTTCAGATTTCTCATCATTTCAAAATGATTTAACTATTTCAGTCCACAAATACAGCTATCTGACATCTCCTTGGGCCAACCCCTTTCTATGCTCATGAAGAGCACAGAATTTTGTGGCACAGGGTAAATTACCAAATTCACTTTTCTGTTTCAGAAAATAAAAATAAAACATGAACAAATTAAGTGTAATTATTTTCACTCATTTGTTAAAGTGGCAAGTGTTCTCTTATATTTTACAGTTTTTGTCATATCTGAATACTGCGTAAAGCACAGCTTCTGTTACTAACATTACTTTCTGAATTCAGAGTCTGATTGTTGTTCTTCATATCCATATGTCAAACAGATCTCACATCTTTTGTTTGAAAAGAAAAGTTCCCCCACTTTCAGTGCTTTGAAGTTTAAGGTCTATGTTGAGAGAGGAGATGAAGATAGTTTGGATATGAAACAACATGGGCAGCTCATAAAAAAGCCCAATTTTTCCCTCTTCAGAGAGATGAACAAAGAAAAATTCACTTTTGAAGACAGGAACATGAACTTGAGTATTCTATTATTTATATAAGAGAAATTGGATAGACACTTGAAGGTTTGGGTGAACTCAACTGATAAAGAAGAATACTGACAGGGGTATGTGGTATGACTTAAATACTTTAAAAGAGGCATTGCTCAAAATGCTTGCAAAACTCCATGTGGTGGTTGCTCTACAGTACTTTTTGAAGAGCAGAGAAAACCATCAGTGCTTAATAAAATGGCAACCATATGAGTCTCACACCCAGTCCTTTTCCTTTCCTTTCTGAACGGCATGCACTGAAGGTATATTGAAAAAGAGCTTGTAAAATGCCCTGCAATCACACACAGTGCTTTTAACAATTCAATTAATAAGGAAGCTGCCTAAATGCAAAAACAAATGCTCAGAAAACCAGTGAAGGGGATCTTTGCACTCCACACAGTAGACTGTCCGAAAGGCAGATTTACTGAAGTTTCCAGAGCTCTGTAACTTGTGTACTGACTACTCAGTTTGAAGTGGTAAGAGATGGTTTTAGGATTGGGAAAAGGCTCCCTATCACTCCACTGTTTACGCAGGAATTTTCTGACATCTATGCTCTGTACCTGGAAAAAATGTGGCTTGTGCTTCCCCGAAAAGTCTGCCTTTCTTATCATGGAACAACATTTATGTTTCTATAGATAAATTCTGTAGCAGACTAGAATAGATAATATTTCAAGTTAATACTTGCCAATATCAAAGACATTTATGAGTCAGACATTGTAAGATCAAAGGGCTAGACACAAAATGAGTAGTTACTCTGCACTAGTCCATAAACTACACCTAATTCTCCTCCTTGTGGGGAGAACTGGTTGTCATAGATTGCTACTACAGACTAGGAGTTCCCATGGTCCCCAGATTGAGTTAAAATACAACTTCTTTCAGAATCTTTTAAACAACTCAGATGATTTTATCTTTTTAATTTAATTTCATACTATTTGTGGCATCTGTTGTTTGCTGGCAGTTTTGTAGACTGTGTCTTTTTGATTAGTAAGGAATAGAAAGTCCTAGGACTTTTACTCAGTTTCTACTTTGAGTATCTTCCAAGAATAGTGGTCTTTCTTCATACATGAGTGTGAAGCTGACTATATTTTGTTAGGACCTCTATAAACCAACTGGAGATTAAGAAATTAAAAAGAATAATTAAAATAAATATGCTTTGGGAATCAATCAGAGTGTGAAGCACAAGACTTATGAACTTTTAAATGGTCTTTTGAAGATTTAAGATGAAAACTATCTATCTATCTATCTATCTATATGATAGCATCTGAAACTGGGTATTTGATAAAATGTCTGGGATATCATCATTTTCCCCCCCACATTTTATTGTTAACTTGAGCACTAGAGGTTCATGAATTAGGAGCTGAAAACACAGATTCAGATCTAGACAACAAACAACATAAGGTTTTGAGTTTCTTTAAACTTCTCATGACAGTCTTTGTCTATCACATTGATTATCATGAGTAATATTTTTAAATTCCCAGGATCCTTACGCATTATTGATTTTAGTTGAGATTTAAAAATAGAATGCAAATTGCTTTGGAATCTCAATGGTCTAGAAAATCCATATTTTTCTCACTTTGTAATACACTAGTTAATCAAGTTCACACAAGTAATCTGACAGGAACCCTTCAGCACAAGCAAATCTGAGGAAGCTAAGGCACGGACTGCCCTCAACAATCATGTCTGCATTAAAGTTCACCTCAAACAAAACACAACTCAGAAGGCACAATCCTGAACCCCGTGGTTGCCATTCATGCAAATTTTTAGCTATGCCTCAGATTGTCTTACACGTATCTTATATTTACTGAGAATTGCACATTACTTACATTATTCCCATGAAATTTTATCTCTTTCCTAGACCTATTTTGAGCATTTCTTTTTTTCTTTCCTTGGACTAAACTTAGATTTCAATTAATAACTAGCTTTACAGACTCTTGTAATGAATGCTCCCCACTGACTTCCAGTAACAGGTACAGACAAACCACCATTAAGCACAGTTGCACTAATGCAAATGGAAGTGTTTCTTGGTACTTTATATCTCATTTATTTCCCTTTTGTGTTCACAAGTCATCACACAGTAGTAAGGAACTGGAACAGTGGCAAACACTACACTATCTTCAGTTATTTTTATAGCTATGATTTTATTCTATCCAATACATTTTCTAGTATGGTGATGGTAGAACAAAAATAAAATGAAGAAAATAATGATCTCATGTGTGCATGTCAGTTATTCAGATGAACTTCATTTTTTTTTATCTACAGAATATGGATTTTTTTAAACAGCATAATTCTCACCTCACACAAACAACCATGTGAATGGATGTGCTAATAACTTTTTCCACTAATTCCATTAGGAGAGATCCATTAGGATATGTCTGCATTCCCTGCTTTGTGGGCTCTTGGGAAATCAGTCCAGAAGTTGGCAAAGTCAGATGAAAAAAGTTCCTAATTCTACTATATTTGTTATCATACCCAATGGACACCAGTGCCCTCATTTTCACACTTATTCTTGTAGAATTAGCAGGATTTCTCCTGAGGCTCATGAGTGGTCCCCACTCATAACACAGAAAAACCGTGGAAAGGTCTGAGGAGAAGTTTGAAGAGCTTGTAGGGGAGCATCAATTAAACTGATCGAGTTCTTAGAGCTGTTGTTGCTGGAAAAAGCTTTACTGTCACTTACTCCAATTACTTTTTCCAGTTGTTTCCACTAAATTCAATAGGAGAGACAACTTTTAATCAGCAACCTCCACAAATTCAGTGGGGAAGTTAGATATAGGTCCTTCCATGTTCAGGGTAGTTTCTACTCACATATCAACACCCATAATCCTGAACTGAACAGGAGAAAGTATTTACTGACTATACTGTCAGAGTAAGAACTTCTGTAGTCTCTCTTCTATATAACAACAGCTTAATTGGTTTCCTATGCCAGCAGGTACAAAAAGCATATGGGGAGCTGATATGTGAAATAAGGTGTCATTTTTGAATCACAAATGAACACCAGGACACTTTTTTCACTGATGTTTGTTGCTTCTTCCTTCCCCCTAGCTTTTCAAGTTTTGAAATTCAAACAAAGTCTTAAAAGAGCAACTCGCTGTGGATTCTTACAGTGAACTATGTAAATGCTACTGGAACTAAAAAATTTATATGCTGTTATTTTTACTGGTCTGTCATTAACTTCCATGGTTAAAATAACAAGCATTTGCATAATTAATAGTGCATTAGAAATTAAATTCCCTCAGAAACTTGGTTATTGTTACTTTATTATCATTCAGATTATCATAACCCACAGTAGTAATTTATATTCTTAATCTCAATTTTAATATCCAAAACTACTTTCTTATTAACTGTAATTTAAATAATGTTTTAAAGATTGCATGTAAGAGTAGCCTAGCAAAAATACAAAGAGTAGCATGAATTCCCTTTGCACTTAATTCCTAAACAAGTGATTTGCAAATTTTTTCTCTTCTTTTTCTGTTGTATTTTGAGTAAGCATCTGTAATAAATAATAATAATAGCAATTTTCTATCTAAGAAGTTATTCAGGCATTTATGTTACTAGACTTTTGGCTGCTTCTTTTAGTCACACTGAAAATTGTTTTTCATTATGTTATGCAAAATTAAAGAAAAAATATATTGGCAGAACTGAACTTTTGGATTACTTGAATACTGCAGGAAGATAATTCCCCCAAAGGAATTCTCCCTTTCTTGTTCTATTTAGAAGCATGTTATATATATTTTTCTGCTTTCCAGTAAAAACTACTGACATCAAGCTTCAAGAATCAGGGATAAAATAAAACAAAATGATTAATGTTGGGGGTTGAATGGAAAAAAAGAGGAAGGATGACTTACCCCTCAGATGAGCTAAGAACATATTAAGATATTTCTGGTTTTGAGGTATAGATCAAGAGTTTAAAGAGTGATAGCAAAGAGCAGAACAAAAATCTACCAGTCTGTTTTCTCATTTACACATTCAGAATCTGATGGTAACCATGCTATGACAGAAATTGTTGAAAGTTAGATGAAACTCGAACTGGAGACCTAATTCTACCACCTCTCAAGGGGATTTTACTTTGGAAACCTTGTCCCCACCCCTAATATTTATTTTTGTCTCTAGTTATTCTTTGCATATCGAGTTCAGCTCTTTTTTTCCCTCTCAGCAGCAGTTACTGATTGAGCTGTTGTCCTGGGAAATGAATCAATTAAGTCTGTGTTTGTTCTTGCCTCTGTGGAAGACCGTATGGAAGCAGTGGGGCCTGTTGCTCTATGATGACTGTGACTTCTGCTTGTGGAGGCTTAATGCTTGTTTTAGCCTGACACCCTGATTGCTCTGGGTAAGCACTACTGCTGATTGCAGTGCTGATTACAGGGAGAGGACTCCCTGAGATTGTGTGCAGGGTCCAGTAGGCTGAATGTTCTCAATAGCACCCTACCAAGACTCCTGGGTGCTTCTTGTGTCACCCCCTCTGTAGGTAACCATCTGCCTTGTGCACCCGGGGGGTAGTTGCATCTTGCCATGCAGCAAAGAAACCCATTCATGCTTCAGAACAGAGGTACTTCTGTGAACTAACCGTGGCACCTACTGACACTCGAAGGAATCGAGTTTTATATGGTTTCCCATATAAAGATGCTTTTCTGAAGCCACAGTGTATTGCCTGCAAAGAGATTATCTGCAGTGAGAAACTCAGAGAGCACTTAGGGCACAGCAGGTGAGAGAAGCCATGCACCCTAACATAGCTGCCACAGTATTGTCTGGATGCAGAGATATTAAAATCCTTTGAGGAAACCATGTTCTTCATTCGTCTAATATTTACTACTTTTAAGATAGACTGAAAGTACTAGTTTGCCTCTAGCAAATCAGAATATTCAAATAATTTGTAATTTCAAATTAAAAGAAACATTGAATAAAAATAGAAACCTTCCCTGTCTTCAGTAACCGGATGGAACCCCTCCCTTTCTGCATTGCTTTTTCTAGTTATCACCCACACTTGAAGTAGTCCCAAACCTAAACTAAAAATCTCAAACTGTTTCCTCTTAAGACTCATTCAGAGTATTTTCTCACCTGTTCAGCAGCAGCAGTGACCATGTGTATCCTTTATATCTCTGGCCCTGAGCAGAAATGACAAGTGCCAGCAATTCTCGGCTTAGAAGGGGCTGTTTCCCTTGTAAAGATGATAAATGTTTCTACACTGACAACCCTTTACTCTTTCAGACCTGTTTAACATTCTGTTAAGGCTTTTAGGTGCATTTCCAGAAACACTAATAGTATATCTTTGTCAGCTTTCGACCACTAGTTCCACTTTTCTGTCCACTTACAAAGCAGCAGACTATGGAGAAAACTAAGACTGCAATTGCTCTGGGTGAACTTCAGAGATGGGCTTCATTCTCGGTTCATCAGGAAGTCAGAAGAATCTCTTCCCATAACAGAAGCCAACAGCCAGTAGGATTGACTTTGTGATATACTATAGCCAGTGTTCAATATAAATGAACTGAGACAAATGTTAAAAAAGTATATTTAAGCACTTGTCTCTTTCCCAGTGACACTATTCACTTACATTTCAATTGCTTTAGAAACAGCAATCATACACCATGGACATCACATGAAGACTATGTCCTTACAAAACCTTTTATATTCCACTTCACAAATGAGAAAACTGCAGCTCTGAAATGCCTGGTGTTGGAGAACTAAATAATAATCGAGTTCCATCTGTCTACATGAGATAATTCAAGAGGCTACAAGTATATGACAGTTTGATGGCTAACATCCCCAAGAGACTACCACTGTGCTGGAAATGGTTTTTATCTGAATTCTGAGCTCTATTTTTTTTCCCAATTGCATAGTTTCCTATAATTGGTTATTCTAACAGACTTCACAGAACACCTTCAGAAAAAAAGTGTTTCTGACAGTCACTTGCCAATTTTTTTAGACAATGCCATTAGAGGCAGAGATTTCCAAAGCAATCAATAATTTTACAAAGTATTATAGGAAGTTAATAAACTTTTACATTCAGAAATTTTTGGATCACAAGAGGTGGACTTTTTGCCTAGACAATTTTAAGACACTGAGTATTAGGAGTTAAGTACTTGTCAGCAATTCCAGTAAATGAGTCTTCTTTTTTTTTTAAAGTATGTAGTATATTTTTGATAGTAACAAAACCGCAGAAATGTATGGAAAATTTAAAAGCACTTCACAAAAAATATGTTGATTAAACAATCCATTTGATATTCTTTGTTTGCTTCTGATGTTATGAATTAATGTTCTAAAGTGTATTAAGAATTACAGTATTCCAATATACTGAACAACTTTCACAGGTGGTCCCAAGCTGCCTCTTGATTTTTTTTCTTTTTTTTTAAATCAATCAAGTGAACAGAAGCAAATGGTGGAATACTTATTAAAAATTCAATCATCCATGTATCAGCAAAATTTGGGGATATTAATATCATCAGATATCTAAGATATATCTCTTCTACAATTGATTACACACCAAATTTACCTTGATAATCTGACATGAAGAAATGAAAATACTTTAACACTTACAACAGGTACATGCTATCCATTATGCAATGTTATAGGTTTTCAACACAACATATTTATTTGAATACATATCAGCAGTTGAAAACCATAAGAATAAAAATGGGTGTGTATGCCCATCCTGCACTTCTATAGAATAGTTTCAAATTGTTATTATGAGCAAAAAAAATGTATTAAAACTGTAGATTCCCACAGAGCCATTGGTTTTACCACCAAAAGGACTCAGTGCAACCATCTAGCCTGATCTTTCCCAGACTCTATTTCCTGCACAAAATAAAAAATTTTTATGGATGTGCAAGCAAATCTTTTAAAAATGATGTTAGCTAATGAAAAGGAGTCTTTGCATTAATTTCCTTCACTGGCAAAATGTTGCAACTCATTTTCTTCATAAATCTCTCTAGTAGTGTTCAAGACTGCAGTTTTGTGTCATAAAAGTAGGTTCTTTTCAAGCAGGTAATAGGAATTGTTTTATAGGAATTGTTTTTACCCTCAATTTCCCTTCTGAATATAAAATTCTTGACTATGGAAGAGATGTAAAAGACTCGTAGCTCAGGAGATGCTACTTCTGCTGTGTCCTTTAAGTTTTGAACTAATACTTTGACCTATCACTTCTATAATTTTGCACCATCTATCATTTAGCAACAGCATGAGCAGACCACCGAATGTAGGAAACAAGTGTAAGCAAAGGGATGAAAAACTTCACAGGAAATACAACAAAAAGGAGCAAAGGTGAAGAAGAAAAAAGCATGAGAGAAATGTATTTGCAGAATGGCATCTTGGTTCCTGGGCTCTACTGTGTAAGTATGCCCTTTTCCACTGAGACAGCCTCTTTGATTTTCAAAGGTTCTTTATGAACATCAAAGCATGTGTGCTTGTAGTAGAGTTATTTTTCACCAATTGTAGAACTAGCTGCATCTTTCTTTTTCAAGGCTTAATCAAAGTTCAGTTGACTCTGTCAAGCATTAATTAGTTATTTAATTGCTAGTTAATGACTTTGATAAACTTTAGATCTGGTGCCTAAGACTGTAAGTCCCCACTGATTAACATCTCATGCAGTGTTTACTCCTGAGCAGGTTTGGATGTCTCAGCTTGCAGTTTCTGAAATGCCAGAACTAAAAACCTGTATTATTAGCCAATTTTAATCTACATGAAACAGCTCAAGTAAAACACAGGGCAGTACATTGCAAATATAATAACAGCACATGTTATAGGAGGGTTTAATTTTTGCAGGAAAAAATCAATTCAGTTAATTTCTTACATAATTTTCTGAGATTAGAGTAGGGCTTGTGGAAACCAATGAGGTCACCCAATACTAGAAGATATCTCAATTTTATACGCTTATTGTTAATGGTTTAAGTGGAGGCAACTTTTCCATTCATGTGCAGTATTGTAAACTATACTGGCTGAAAGGCTGAAATCCAAGAACTTCATGCTTTCTCTTAAGCTTCATACAAATCAAAACACCAGCAGAATGAGTTAGGCACTATGACTGCATGCATTAACCCTTAGCAAGGAAGAAACTTGAATTACTATTCAGTACCAAGTTTAGCAATCATTTTCATCCAGATGTGTATTAGTATCTATCCCAACTGCATAATTTGGTATGGCAATTCAATCTACTCAAAACCAGTGATAAAGAGTCCAGAGATTCTAATTTTCTGAAACCATTCTAGTTATCATCAAAAAAATCTCACACACGTGCCTGCTGTAAAGGACCAGTGAGCATTTAAGTCATTACTGAAGTATGAAAGATAATATCAAAGCTAGAAGAAATTTTTAAAAATGGTTACTGGACTATTATTCCAAGACCTTAAACACAGATTCAATTTTAAGCTTGAAAACACAATTCTTAAATTTACCTGAAATCTGAGCTAGATCAAACTAAGCATGCATAGATTCAGTTTTCTGGAGGTGTGCCGAAGGCTGTTCAGACCAGTTTGATAGACCCAGCAGCTAAAATAAATAGCTGCTGCTGTGAATTCACATTCAAAAACTGTCTCCACTATGCTGGAGACTGGTATTTCTGCCTGGTATTTCTCATTTCTTGAGAAACACAGGACTAATGCTCAGTCTGGTGAGGATATACCTGTCCTCTTTGTCTTTCTAATCATGCAGACCTTCACTGTCTAGCAGGTACTAATAACACAAAAATTTTTGGTAAAAAAGGCATGGGGAGTGTCCAGCTCTAATGAAGGGATGGTGTGAAGTTCCTGTCACTGGAGCAATGTCTAGTATTGCTCTGCTCTCTGTTCATCCCCATATGGAAGACTAGCCTGTGCTCAAACAGTCATGAGTCAGACTGTTTTGGATATACCTACAGAGCAAGGGATGGGAAAATGTTTATATAAATAGCATAGTTAAAAAGAAACCAAGACCAAAACAAACATCCTACAACTCAACATTTTAAATGGTTTTTTTTCCGTTCAAATTCCAGCTGGGGAGGATGAGTTTGGATTTCAAGGTTAATAAAGACAATGTTTGGAGATTGTTGCTTTTCTCTCTGGTAGCATGCCATCTGTCCAGTCATCCATGCACAGGCCTCCTTTTCTTACTTGCAACAGTAAACAAATTAATTTCTATTTCCTAATTCTACTTGCTTGTGTCTCTTGAGTTCTGCTAATAACCAGCAGCAACGCAGATACATCTACTGGGGACCCTAAGCACAGGGCAGTCAGCAAAGAATATTTTAGACTTCAAGCACTTTTAGCCTTTTTTCCTTTGCAAGACTCCTAACCTATGAAAATCTACTAACAAGAGCAGGATGGGATGGGCCCTTTTCCTTAATAGATGATCATTTTGCAGGACCAGGTGTTTTGCTAACAGGAAAATGTTAATAGTTCTTGCTAGGCAGTGACTTTTATGATGCTGTATTTAATTAATAAACATAATTTATATATACACAGTGAGACATAAAGATGACAGTATGTTCCCAGGAGATTTTTTAGTAATTAAATTTTATAGCTTCCCAAGCATCTTATTTTCTGTGCTCAAAGGAAAATATTGACAACTTTTTTTTATTTTTTTTTTATTCTAGACTCTGCAGATAAACAGGATACACTGCCACAAACTACAAAAGAGAAATGAAAATATCATATCAATGCTTTTGGAACACACTACTTACTGTGGTGGCACAGTGGATGTCTTTCCATACATTGGCTTCCCTGGAGAGATCTGAGACTTCAAAAAGGTTATCAAGAATAACTTCCCCAATCATGTCATGTCTAGAAAATCTGTCAAAATCATAAACACTGAAATGCAATTTCCTGTTGCTGAGTTGATCATAGGCTACAGGAAACTGAAAGGTTTCATCAAAGACAGGATTTAATGTCTTTCTGTGAACTCGTGTCTGAAACTTCTTTTTCCTATCTGGAAGCAGATAAATCTTAACGTAGGGGTCGGATGTTCCTGTGAAGTCTTTAGCAGGCAGATCTAAGGCTTTGACAATTGTGACAGCCAGAAGTTCATTTTCATAATCATACCGGAGAGTGAAGTTAAGTTTTCCACATGTTTTCACATCTTCTTGTTGCCCATCAGAATCCACAGACTTCTGTTTGTAGAGTTCTGGTTTTATTCTCCCAATGCTGGTTGTCGTCTCTCCCCTTTGCAAAATCGGATCTGTCCCCATGTTAAAATCAACACTGGACACTTGCATCTGCCTTGGCAAGTGCCTCCTGAAAGAATTGTGCCTGCACACACACACACACATACACACACACACACAAAACAAGCCGTGGTTATCTCTGAGAAAAGACCATTGCTAAACAGAAAATACAAATTAATAAGGGTTCCCATCTTAAATATTATTTTAAAGTAATCCCCCCTCAATTATTTGCAAGTGTTTAAACATCTTTGAGAGAAATAATCATTCAGAATTACTTTCTTGACCTGAGAGACACCCAGTATCTTGGAGATACATATATTTATAACCTTGCTTTCAGACTATGCAGCTGAAACTGAATTCATGTTCTTTCACAGAACAAGTTGACAGTTCCAGCATTGCTTGATCCCACTGTGCTAGGGCCTGAGTACAGTAAGGCAGAAAAAAAAAAGGCACTTGCAGAATTGTCATTAGCACTCCCTGGTTTTTAGAGGCATTCCATGGTGGTTTTCCAATTAAATATTTACCAAGCTTCACAATGATGACCGTGAAAGGCGCCTGAAAGGGACAGCTATGTCTGGAGGTTTTTGCCAGAGTGTTTTGCTATCCTACAACATTTTATATACACCTGCTTGGTATTTGCTACACTGAGGTACAGGCTACCTTCTCCAATCTGACCGGGAACATTTTGTTCTGGCTGCAATACATTTCAAAGTTTTGGTCAGCATTTTTCTGTGACAGCTTTTTTTCCTTCTGTTCTCACTGTCTGCTGTGCAGTGTATTGAAAGCTGATCCCTGTACTAACATAAAATATGTTAAAATCCTTGTAATTCTGAATACAGTGTTGCATAAGCATATGTATTTATGGGCTTAACTTGGCTCATGAACATAAATGGAAAGCTGTGCCATTCCTACTGTGACTGAAATCAAACCCCTGGCATACCATACAGCCTTACAGTAATATAAAAACACTGGTCAAAAAGCTTCATAGCATTTACCAGCAGCAGATTCCATTATGACTACACTCTCCAGTTTATGTTCTGGACATTTTCACATTTTCTCGCTACTTCACTACCCCAGCAAAAGCTCACTACATCCTCCTGTTAGCACACTTAGTTGCCATTACAGAGCAATCCGATTGTCAGAATTTCCTCTGCTTTTTGCAATCAATTGCTTATTAATGCCAAATGTAGCCTTGCCTTATTGCTTGGTTTCCCTGTGGTGTTGTGTTCTGAAAACAAGAGGTGTCACAGCTGTGTGTTTCTTTCTTTAAATCAGAAATGCAAATTGTCCATTTGAAAGCAACCAGGACTCATTTCATAGATATTATTTGTATTTTTGCTGTAAGTGAAGAGGTTGCACAAGGCATGAGGCACAAAACTACCGCAGTTCTGCTGAGCAGAGATACAAGAGGGTAATCTGCAGCTATTAAATAATAGACAAGAACATTTCCCCTTTCAGCTGTTTCAGTACTGCTAGGTGCAGGGAGCAGTCCTAGCACTACACAAGAACAGGGGAGGGAGAATTTCATAGTCTAGATTTGAAGTAGCTCCAAAAAATCCAGGTGTGATCTCAAATTTAGATGAAATATACAACCCTCATGTAACACATTCTGCCTTTCTTTTTTCACAGACAGACAAGTTGAAAGATTTCCATTTCTCTTAAATGTTAGAACTCCCTGAATTCATAGTAGATGATGTCCACATTGGAATGGAGTGAGGAATGAAAATGCCCCAACAGGTCAGAAAAGTACAATACTGTCCCCAGGGAGTTTCATAGCATTTTTCCTCTGAGAGGTCCAACCTCATAGGTGTTGCAAACACAGGGGAGGAACTGAACTCCACCCAAAATGTAGTGCAATAAACGTTTGGGCAGGCAGCAATTCGGGCACCATCTCTCTAGTATCTTTGACTCAAAATGAGGTCCAGGAAGACCTGTGTTACTCCTGCTTCTATCACTGCTGAGGAAACTTGTGCAGGTAGGCCTTCCTGAGTCCTCCTCATACCTGCAGCTGTGGTACTGAGATGCCCAGATAATCATAGAATCACAGAACGGTTTGAGTGGGAAGGGACCCTAAGGATCCCAATCCCTCTGCCATGGGGGTATTACGTTTAAACCCCATTGCACATAAGCGCTGGATAAAACTGCCTGTGCAAGGGAAACAGTGAAGCTCGTTGTATGACATTTCCTGTTTGGGTGAAAACAGGTAGGTGACAAATTCTCTTTTCTTCAACTTCTCTTTCGTTTATGAAGATCTGTCTTAAAACATGTAAAAGCAATACATAAAACACTAAATCTATTTTTAAACTTCATGTGTACAAGATCCACTAGTGAATGTAGTCATTGTTGCAAGATGTCACTAAGTGAAACAGTGCAGCTGTATGGCTGTCCCCTGTGGGAACCAGCAGTACTTTTGCTCTAGGAAGCCACAGTCCTAATTACATAGTGCCAAGTATCTGCTCTGAGTCATAGCATTTCACCAAGACAGCTAATTGGTCTGTTAATTATTAAGATGTTTCCTTGTTGCCATGGCAACATATTTATCTTCCTTTGTTCTGCAATAACAAAGGGATTAATGACTGTGATAATGAAGTACAAGGATGTCAGACAACCAGGTTGTGAAAATGTGGCATAGCTACTAACATGCAAATCTAGATACCTCAACCTCTACTGACTCCTATAATAGACTTGCCTTCCATAGGATAGAAAAGATGTATTTTGAGTGACAGTAAATCTCTGTATATAAATCTCTAACATCAAACTTTGTTGCACAGGAATGGTGACAGTGTGAAGCTCATTTCCAACTCAGTAAGATGCCATATGTATGAAAGAAGAGAGGGATAAGATGCTGATTTATGACATGACTTCAGATTTATGAGGGCTGACTCTGGTCTAACTTTTCTACATGGCACTAGAGCAATCTTTTGGACCAAATCCAGGAAAAAGCATGTTCTTGTGCTATTTAGATGGAACGGAGACTGCTGTCTCTTCCTTGCAAACACTGAAGTCAACACATATGCTCATTTTTCTTTAACATTTACAGGCACCTCCCTTTTGTCCTTGTGCCTCTTGAGGACTGACTAACTCAACATGCTATGCTAATGCTAGAGAACCAAAAATATGTTCTTTGAAAATACAGGTGAACATTTGAAGAAGCAATAAACTATATTACAGAATACTTCCACAAAGTAGTGGAAAGAGTGTTTCGCAATAACACAGGGCAGAGATATTTGTAAATGAACACCACTGCTGCAGTTCTTCTGTCATGGTGTACTGGTTAATTGGGATCAAGTACTAAAGAGGTTTAAGAAGGTCTTTTCATATTATAAGGAAGTATAAAAATGACAGAGTTCTATTCTAGCAGAAATGTATCATTTCACTACACTAACATGTCTCTGTGTTAAATGTATGGTCTAAAAATTGTGATCAGGTGCATTTTATTGTTGCTCTCAGTGGCTTATTAAAATCTTTGTGCTCAATTACAATGACTTAATATGATTTCATTTATTTTATTAAGGAGATGATGGCTGTATAAACCTATCATAGAACTGGTTACAACACTTTTTGCCCCAGCTCAGGTGAGACCAATGTAGAGAAGACAATCCAGGCAGCAAACATTTTCCTTTGCTCCTTTGTCAATGGAATGCATTTGAATCACTCAGGACTCCTGAGGACAGGGAAGCAGTGCTGCATTGAAGACAATGCAAGAGAAGTTGTGCTGCCTCTGCTAATGGCTCTCCTATATTTAGAGACCCCCAATGAAGAACACCAGTCAGGTTTTAGACATTTTACTGGTATGTAGTTGCCAGCTGGGACTAAATCACAATTAGGAATAATCCAGCCTTCTTCTCATACATGATGTTCTTGGCAGCAATAATTAATATGGGCTGTCAGTGAGTTAAGACTCCCTTAAGGCAGGCAGGGGTATTGATAAAATGGATTTACAAACAGAGAGATTACTATTACTGGGTAATTTTTAAGACACATCTAATTCTTAACATGTTTCGTGGCAAGAATGCAGAGTTTTTCAGCAAACTGTAAAAGAAGGTGATATCTCCAAACACCCTGCTATTGACTGGCTATGGTGCAACAATCAGGGTTTACTCAAAGCAAAGAAACTGTCCCTTTCAGGAAAGATTTAACCCTGATAATCCAGATAGAATAAAAAGAAAACTCCCTTACAAGGTTACCAACATATGCAGAAAGAGTAGGTTTGATAGCAGGTTTTAATTCTGTGAAACTGTCCTTGGTGTCACAGATATTTCACAGGCATTTAGATACCAGTCCAAATCACTCTAGAGGTCTGTGAGAATATTTTCACAGCATGAAGCAGCTCTAGATCGTGTTTCTGGAACTTCTTTTTTCCCCTATAGTACCACAGGGACTACTTAAGTCCTTTGCCAGCCAACTATTACTTTTTTCTGTTCAAGAAGTCAGACAGTCTGATTACCTGGATTTACCTGTCGGTGATAAAACTCCACCAATTAATACCCAGTTAGGTAATACTGAGTTGAATAACAGCCTTCTCATGCTAAACTGTACCAGTTTTGGTCCCTCTGGGTTCAGTATAACAGTTACAATTTCAAAATTATCAACCCAGTATTGTGGCAAATGTTCCTCAGAATGGCTTGGATGCTGTGCTCCCTCTCTGAGCTGACAGATACAGTAGCTGGAGCCAGGCATAGCCAGGGGAACGTGGCTTAAAGCCATCTGTACAGTCTCATAATTCAGGAGATAGTTCAGCTGCTAAAGTCAGTCAGACCTCCCCTGGCTGGAGCTGGGAGCCTCCTGTGGCTGCTTTTTGGCTGTTTCACGATGTTGGAATAGCTGGGAAAAAGCACTTGGTCACTCACCACCAAAATGAGCACAGTCAACTGGCAAAACGCTAACTTTAGGGACTCACAGAAGGCCAACAAAGTATGTGCCACTAAAAGTAAAGCATGTGTCTTCTCCAGTCTCATGCCTCTAATGATTACTGCGAGCGTAGGCCTTTTTTTGTTTGTTTTTTTATTTTTTGTTTTGGTAACAATGTGTTTCCTTAGCAAATGGATTACTGAGAGAAAGCTACTTCCTACACAGTATTCTAACTTATGGCATTACACAATACTTCAAATGCCTCCTCCAGCCTTAATTTCTCCACTCTTTGTTTATAAAACATTTCCTTTTTCAATGTAGAAAGTGATCTTTGCAGTTCACTGTTTGTTTTCCATGCATTAAATGTGCTGACAGTATTTGAAGAAAATCCCATTTGAAATTATAGGTCCCTGCATGTCTTCACTACTTTTCAATATAAAGTGGCACCTAATACAAATGTTTCCTCCACTTTAATACCAAAGAAATCATTTTAGGAATGCTGCATGCATGTCATTTATTTAAAGGTCTATATAGAATCTCTATTGCTTTAAGATCTGTCAATAAGGACCTATGTACTTAGACTGGGGTTTTGATTCCTTCATAATACACACCATAATTGGCAAACCATGTCTTAAAGAAATGTGCCATCAACAGTGAATCTATAATTTATTTATAGGAGAGGGAAAGTTTCTTCTGCGAAAGCAATAGATATATCTATCTACCTCTGTCAAAAGATGTTGCAGTACTTTAAAAAATAACACTGAAGTCAGTCTTATAATCAAAACCTAAAAGGGAAATGATTAAAGTAGCAACGTATGCATTTACAAAGTAGTAGGTTTTGTTTTCATATGTTAAAATAACTGTGTAAGTGAAGGTACACTGTATGCTTCAGAATGTTCTGTTCAAAAAACAGTGAGGCTTTGCCTTCACGTGACTACTGTTTCACCCATAACTGTGAAGAAACCTGTGAATCAGGATTTCAAGGATCCTGGAAATTTCCAGCAGAGCATTCCTGGTCTACTTATTCCTAGGAAAGGTGCCACAAACTCGAGTGCCTCTGACTTACCTTGATGACGACGTGGGCTCAGTGATCTGCCTCTGCATGCGAGCATGTCTGATCAGATGCTCTTTCAGTGCGTTCTGGACCTCTGCTGGTATATCTGGTGAAGTGTGGCTAATTTTCAGTGCAGCTTCAAGTACCTTTGTTGTAGGTTTCCCATTTTCTTTCACTTCCTTTTTCTCACTGGTCTCCATAACCTCTGTGGGAGCACTGGAGTTGCTCTGAGGGACATTACTGGCATTGGAAGTGAGAGGTTTGCTCTTCCAGCAGGGCCAACACAGCTTCCAAAAGACAAAAAGCGAGACTACCAGCAGGGCGAGCCCGCAGAAGCTGACAACTACTGCTAACAGACTGACTGAGACGTCTGCAAACAATTAGAAACACAAATCATCATGACAGACAAACATGAAGAGAAAAATATAATTAAAAATTACACAGGCAAGGGCATAGAGGCATTTTTGTCATTATTTTTGCATAGAGCTTTAAGGTCCTATTTAAGGTTGTGTTATTTTTGTGTGTGGGTTTTTTTGTTTGCTTTTTGGTTTTTTTGCTATCTAAGCCTGTACTCTAAAATGTTATTATTTTCTAATATCTGCTTCACAAACACTCCATTAATTGTTGTTCAGACCAAGGGCAATATCTAGCCTCGCACTAAGACATACTCCTAAGGAACAAAGAATCTACAGAAGCAGTCCCCAAAACTCTTAGCTGTTGTCAGAGGATTTAGAAATCTGTAGGTAAAAGTAATATTGCCCAGGGCTAAAGCAAAGTTATTATACTCAAACAACAAATGTCCTCACTAAGATTTAAAGCAAATACATGAGATTCTGTTCCCAGAGTTAGATTTCCAAATTTAATAATAAGCACCTATATGGATAGCCTTCTCCTTTTAAGTAATGTACACATGCCTTTGCACACTGACTTTGGGTGGAGGACAGACAGCTCCCGAAAACATCAGCAACTTTGATTTCAGTGAGAAGTTATGGATGCTTAATTCTTTAGAACACATATTTAGAACATCAAGAACACATCTTGATGAAAAAGTTAAATCACCTTCAACATTTTATATCAGTGCACATGAAGATAGACAGATCTAAACTGCCAGGCCGATAACACAGATTTCTTCAGGACTCGCCAAACTTTTGATTCTCTATGCCAACTGCTTCAGTAACATTTGAAAAGATAATATTTAAGTGGTGTAAATAGGGACAGGATAAAGTCTGTCATAAATAAGAAATTTCTAGGGTTAAATCTTCAGCTCTAGACCAAGGCTGCATTAAACCAAGACAGCACATATACATCAATATCTAAAATTCTACTATGAAAACGCAGTTGGCTTCACAGAATGCTATCCAGATGCCCTGAGTTGTACAGAGATCATACTGCACATTTAGCTACCCCTTCTGCCCTGTATTTGACTTTTGCTTGACACAATTGCTTATGATATCCAATAGCCCGGTCAAAAATGGAACAGATTTCGTACCAACAAAATTCTGTGAACACACTTGTATTTTAGGGGATGGTGGATCACCAGCACTGCCAATTGAGCCCTAATTAGGAGTTTTATTCTATGTGACATGTTTCAGTTTGATTTTTCCAGTTCCATGCAATACTATAACTAAAAAATCCCTTTCCTTTTCAAAAGAGCCATTTGTAAACTTTAAAAGTATTCACTAAACCGTGCTTAAATATCCCTCAAGTAATGGCTGCTGCTTCTGGTTACAACAAGTTTTGACATTTTAACAGCTAATACTCTGTATCCATAACTCCAGGCTATAGGCTACTAAACTGAATGAGTGGAAAAGTGTAAAGAGGGTTTGAGTGCATTTTTTCTAGATTTTCACAGGAAGAAAAACAGTATGTATTGGGTCCACGGGACAGTATACACCTCACCAGTCCTTTGAGAGCAAAGATAGAGAGATGAAGTATAGAAAGATGAAGGTAGATGAAGATGAAGGCTAGAAAGATGAAGTAGGAAATTTGGGAATGTTTTCTTTATTAATACATAATATCCAGGTACATCTCAGTAACAAATACTGAACTTAAAGCCTATTCATCATGAAAATGCATGAGAAAAGCAAAAGCATATAGAAAATGTCATAGTCTGGAGATTTGAAAGCTATAATTCTGTTCAAACTTACTTTACCTTTCGTTCTGGCCAGTGTCATGGGGTAAGTGCAGATGTGCTCCTGGATTTAAGGAGTTTGGCACAAGCTGCTGCCCTGCCCTGGACACAGGTATGTCTCCCTGACCATTTCCTGCCAGAACTGAGAAAGGTGCCCCCCTTTTCTACCTGCAGGTAAATGTCACAACATAACCCTTGGAATAAGCATGTCAGCTGAGTGAGAAATTCATATCGCAAATTTTGGAAGACGCTTCCGTAAAATGAATGGATACATAATTATATCTAATAATAATGTAACACAAGAAGCAAATGATACTTTTACATATGATTTTTCTACATAATTTATCCCCAGTAGGGTTTAATAGGCTATTTGGTTTAACCCAATGTTTACCCTGATATTTTTCCTGAGCCCACTAATTTTTACTTGGCTCGTGCATGTTCTACAGGAGACTGTCTTGACAAGGGAAGACATTAAGAGATACTGAGTTTACAGCTTCTTTCAAAGGTTAATCAATTTGTTGCAAATTTGCATTTATGATTTCTGTTTTTGTAGTTCTAATTTTTAGCCATTGCTTCTTTCATGTTTTAGCATGAGAGATTAAAAGATATGCTATGCTTCATGAGGCATGCCTATACAAAATGCAAATAAAATAAACTATACCAGGAAACAAACCCAGGAATCAAAACTCACTTCCCTATTATCACTCCCTGGAATGGTTTTAAACTGGGCTAATTTATACCCTCCCAAACAATTCTTAGCCATGGATCAGGTGTTAGAATAGGACAATGATCATTCTTAGAAGGTGATCTGGATGTGGTCCTTCTGTTCCAGCAGATGATAGACAGTAACAGCATGGAGAGAGGCTCTTGCATGTGAATTGACCTCAGTACCAGGGAACAGTCTGTAGTGGGTTGACTGATGGGTGCCAGGCGCCTGTCAAAGCTGCTCTATCACTCCCCTTCTCAGATGGACAGGGGAAAAAAATATAATAAAAACCTTGTGGGTTGAGATAAGGACAGGGAGCGATCACTCAGCAATTACTCTTATGGGCAAAAAAGACTCAGCTTGGGGAAATTAATTTATTACCAATCAAATCAGTGTAAAATAATGACAAATAAAACCAAATCATAGAACACCTTTCCCCCACTCCTCTCTCCTTCCTGGGCTCAGCTTCACTCCTGATTTCTCTACCTCCTCCTGCCAGCAGGACAGGGGACAGGGAATGGGGCTGCAGTCAGTTCATCATACATTGTCTCTGCTGTTCCTTCCCCTTCAAGGGCAGGACTCATCACACTTTTCCCCTGCTCCTCCTCCCTGTCCCTCCCACATGAAACATTCCTCCACAAACTCCAGCATGAGTCTTTCTCTCACACTGCTCCAGCGTGGGTCCCTTCCACTGGGTGTAGAACTTTGGGAGCAGACTGACAACGGGTTCACAAGTCCTACCAGCAAACCTGCTCCAGCATGGGTTCTTCTCTCTCTCCGTGGGTTCATAGGCACTGCCAGGAGTCTGCTCCAGCAGGGACTTCCCACAGGGTCACAGCCTCATTCATGAGTTCACCTGCTCTGACACGGGGTCCTGCAGGAGCTGCAGGTGGATATCTGCTCCATGGGCTGCCTCGCCATGGTCTTCACCACAGGCTGCAGGGGGATCTCTGCTCTGGTGTCTGGAGCACCTCCTCCTCTCCTTCTTCACTGACCTCTGTGTCTGCAGAGTTGTTCTGCTCACACATTTTCACTCTTCCAGCTGATGATGCACAGATAACCTTAAAAACATTATCCCAGAGGTGTTACCACTGTTGCTGGTGGGCCTTGAGCAGCAGTGGGTCTGTCTTGGAGCTGCCTGGTGTTGGCTCTATCAGACACGGGGTAAACATCTAGCAGCTTCTCACAGAAGCTGCCTTGTGGACCCCCACTACCAAAACCTGGCCACACAAATCCATTACATGGTCAAAAGTGAATTTAATCTATTGATACAGAAGTATGCCCCACTGAAGGAACTGTTTTGATAAATTGAACCAGTCGAATTTTCAGGCAGGTTGGCCAATTTTTTTTTTCCATTCTCAAAGTGACAAAAAGGAGAACTCTTGAAGGTGTTGATGATCTACCAGAAATGAATACAAAAAATAAAAAATAAAAAAACACCCCCAAAATGAAAAACAAACAAAAAAACCAAACCAACCCAACCAACCAACCAACCAACCAAAACCTCAAAAACTGAAGAAGCCATTCAATTTTGGGTAATTTGCAATATTTCCAGCTCAGTTTAGAAATGGTTGGCATAATTAGATTACATTTTGTGAGGAAGGTTTTTAGAAATGAAAATTGTAGGGTTTTTTTCATTTAGAAAATATTGAAAAAGGATGTTTTAAGAACTTTAAAACTGCTGGAAACATTTCAAAACCAGATATAAGAAAATTGATCCTTTCCAGCAGAGTTTCAATTTGATGAATAGATACTATCAGCTGGAAAACATTCCATCAAAGCATTTCTAGCCAATTCTAATTTAAGTTTTTCACTGCAAGACATTTTTCAAGCCTTCAAATAACTTGGTGTCTCCTTTCAACACCTACTGCTGTACTTCAGCTTTCTCTAAGCTGTTTTACTGTATTTCTACTAAACTGTTTAAAATTTGAAGTTGTTCCTAAAATCTTTACAGAAAATGTATGTTTTATAGCCCTGAAATAATCACATGAAATATCTGAAGTCTGAAGAGCAGAGATAAGGAGCTAGTTCTACAAACAGTTGTAGTCTCTATTTTTGCTATTTTATTAATAAATTAAAAACCCTCACATATTGTATTTCTTAATGCAACAGGAAGTTAAAGAGAAACAAAATATTTTAATTGCAAAAAAATTGAGCAAAAATAGTTCACTACGAGAAAATATTTATTATATTTATATCCACAATTGCTAAAAAGCAATCAGTATAACATATAAATTGACATAAAAAGCATATTACTTAATGTCCTTACTTCTGTCAGTCACTATATTGAGCAATTGCCAGAGATTTGTTGTTGCATGATGACTGAAATCATTTGAAGAATAATCAAATGGAGCTTCCCAAAGCCTTTTTGTGTTAGACTGGATATGTGTCTTATATTACCTTTTTATAGGAAGTTTGGTTAAGGAATATAAAACACTAATAGAGTTCTGCAGACTAGGAGCTTCTTCATATCCCTTCCACAGATACCTGGTTAGGAACTAAAATGGGTACTGAAGAATGGATATGTCATCAGACAAAGGTTGTGCTTCACATACAAAATATTATTTAGAGGAGTAGAACTGGTGACAAATTCAAAGACTGCCCAAGTTTTTAAGGGCAGAAGGAGACATACTGATTCTGCTGGTGACAACATTAATTGTCAACATTGTGAACAATGTTCTCACTGGTCACTGGGAAGAAAGAAAAGAAAAACTGTCTCAAACTAGAAGTAGTTGTTTGACAACTCTTTTTCTGAGCTGATATTGCAGCTTTTCTTCAATGGTAAAGATTTGCACAGAACAGGTTATTTTTCTGAGTATTCATCTCCAAATAAAAATCATTATGCTTTTCCCATTCTTGTTCTCATGCTGGGTATACTCAGTAATGTGAAGAAAATCTTTTTTTCTCACAACACCCCCTTCTGATCAGTGGAAGACCTTCCAATGATTTCAGTGGAGTTATCATTTCGGTCCTGGTAAACTTGCTTTACTAACCTCTGTCCTTACTGTCATCTTCATAGTCTTGATAAAATTTTATAACAGAAAGTACCCTGTTTCCCCATGGTTTTATATATCAAACTACTCTTTCAAGATATGGAATTTTGGACAATTTTATATTTCTCATTTGAGACAGGCATGTCTATTTGAGAAGTTTCAAAATCTCTGCATTTTAAGAAATATCCTAGATACATTTCTACCATAAAAGGTTCCTTGATAGCCAGTCTTTTGGCTGTTACACAAGTACTTCAGAAACATCCCCTGTTTTGTTTGTTTGTTTGTTTGTTTTTTTCCCCTGGATGCTAGGTAGTGTTTTGAGCAATGGTTTCTCTACCATGGCTTCTAAAAATTTCTTGTCTGGAACTTGATTCAGAAAAGTTCTGCCCATGAATCCATTTGCAAACATGCACACTGGCAGACTTCCATTTCCAAACCAATTAAGGTCACTTATGTTTTAGACAGTGCCCAGACAACATATGCCTCTTGAGGCTTAACTTTGGAAAAACATACTCCACAAACCCATGATTCTGAAGAGAGAGAGAGAGACCACATAGTGCTGTGATGTAGCTGCCCATGTGTATGAGAGTCAGGCACATGTCTGATGCAAACCATACTAAAAAGAATTTATTCTTGCCAGCAAATGAATAGGTGGAAAAGGAACACATGGAAAAAAAGTGGGGGGGTTATGTTCTCTTTTGACCCACTTTTTTTGTCTATATCCGATCCTGGTTCTTTTACATATTTAAAGTACAATGTCTGTAACCTTTTTTTCAAATATATTTTTCTTTAAACTTGTTCTCTTGTTCATTATCCATAAGGAACTTCGCCCTTTCCAAAATAAGGGAACTCTTGTGTCTGTAATGCCACAAGTCAGCTCAATCAGATAAATTAATGTCTCTGATTTTCTAGGATTTGAAGGGAAGCAAGAGTCTTATAAATTATAAAAGGTCTGGGGCCAATAAATCTCCCTTATTTCCACGTATATGAACTAGTTGGTCCAACCCATCATTTCTGTTGTTCAGTTTTCCTTGGGGAAATTTTAAGCATGCAAAAGTTTGCTGGTGTTAATTCTTACTCTGCATTAGCAGATCTTCCACAATTACCTCTGTGTCATCCGAATCCCTTCAGATGGGGATATGATGCTTTAGCATGCCTCAGAAAGTGGCAGGGTGCAGAGTCTCGTATTTTTTCACATAACCTGAACCTGTCAAAACACCCAACTTATATTTCAAGCGGCAAAAAACAGCCTTTCACTTAAAAGTGTAGGTATGACCTCCTCTCCTCTTCTCATGGAGAAGTATGCTTTGAAGATCTTCCTCAAACCTTTTTACTCTGGCCCTATTGTGAATGTGTTCCCTCCTAGGCTGTTAATTCATTCAACACAACCATCTACCTGCTGGTGTGTCACTTCTTAATGCTAACAGAGTTCTATGGTGGCATATTTCCTGACAGTAAGGGAACTAAATGAAGTCAGGTATCACTGTGATTTACTACATGATTACAGCACATAGAATTATTAATCTCCTGTCAACATCAATTTATCTAAGTTATTTTAGAGAGGATGGCTCTCACTTTTGTCTGACTGGGTCAGGGTTTTTTTGCCTGCAGTGTAGGAAGAAAAAGACATTGCACATTGCCCTCTCATCTGTAACACACTACATGTAAACTATTGGTCTTCACTCCCAAGGTTTTTCTGGCCTACCTGCTTTTCTACTTGTTGACTCTCAATCTCAATAGGAAGGAACTCTCTGCTTGACCCAGATCTGCCCATGTAGCTTTCCATTAAACACAAAAAAAACCCAGCTTTGGGCTTGGTCCCATGATGCTCTCGCACTTGTGAGGATGTCTCTGTGTCTGCAAGGAACCCTCATTATCCTCTTTCAGATGAGAAAGGGAAATGAAAACACATCATAAGCTCACTGGACTGCCATTCATCATAAGCATATCCCAGCTGTAAGGAGGTTCAAGCAGCTCAAGTGTCATTTTTGAATTGTCATGGTTATGTTTATTCTCACCCAGCATTATATAACAAACTTCTCAGACATAGGACAGGACATGAGAAAACCCTACGTCTCTTCATTATTACAGATTTGTCTTCCAGATGCTATAAATGTTTCTGCATTTTTCATCTGTATTGCTTTACAAAATGAGTATAGAGGAAGATTCTGTTGTAAAGCTCTTGTTTTTACTGTGTATTGTTGTTGTCTGCATATTAAGCACTTTTGCATTGTTGTGACTGCCTTCACATTTGCCATAAATAAATCTGGCCTCAGTGGTGTATTTACCCCTCTGTTTTGCCTTTACACTGCTGAATTAGATGCATTTATGATTTTCACAGCTTGTTAACACTGATTTTGTAAGTTATATATTTCAGTAACCCTGCATTTTTTTCCCACCAAGTTATATATTTCTCTGGTAGTAACATTGTTCTAACCAGGTGCTGAACTCTGTGGTAAATAATGTGGTTGGTCTGCTAACTTAAAATGTTTATTACTTAATTTTACCACATTTCCCTGTAACAGAGATGCTCAGTTTCCTTTCTCTGTAACAGAATGCTCAATTGTGTCACACAACTGCTACTTTCTCATGAAGAAAAATGTTCCTTTCCTGTATGACGTTGTTCTATATTCCTTTCCTGTCCTACATTGATAGCAGCAGTCTTCACATTTGTTCAGTCTATTTCTTGTCCCCTTCATGCTAACCTTGGCCCAGCTGAGAAGAACTTAGAAGCACTCTACAGGGCAAATCTGTTCTTCCTCCTCCCCTAAATATATCCAGGTGGTGTAGACATACCTACAGCTTAAACTCTTTGTGTATGCCTGTGCATTGTGTGGATGAGCACATGCATGTTTAAAGGAACCAGAACTAAATGTAAACCATCAGATCCCATCTAGGAGGTTGAGGGTTGTCAGGGAAGCATCTGACAGCCAACGGGAAACTCATGCCAGCTACAGCAGGAGGACACAAGACACTGATCTTCATGGAAGAATGAGGCTGTGTTACAGAATGGCCATGTGCAGGAGGCTCCAGTGTTTTCTCTAGTCCCTCTATACTTCTATAGTAAACTGTGAATCAGGGTTAGGGTTAAAAATTTGGTAGGTTAAACTTTTATGTTAATAAAATAACTGTGAGTAGAATATTAAGATGAATAACAAATGATCCTGTAGAAGCCAATGCTCTTTGTATTGTCCACTTTAAAAAAACAATTGTCTGACAAGCAAAAGAGCAAGAGTGAATATCACTCTCTAGGTACTCTCTACCCACTCCAGTGGGCTAAAGTATGCCATTCCTGGCAGGAAAGCAGCTGGATTCCCAGCTTTGTAATAAACATTGGTCACCCATGAGAACTGATAATGAGATAGTAAAGTTTTGCATGACCAGCAAGCCTAAAAAAAGCAAAGACAGCAGAAAGTAACCACCATTTGCAGAGGACATAAAATGAATTTTAAACATGTGTCCCTAGAGCGGAATGCCCAAACTCCTCTCATTATACTGTATGTAATTTGCTTAATCTTCAGAAATGTTCACAACTGGAACTTTTGATATGCTGGGTTCCATTGAAAATGAGGAGGTATGCTTAACTGGAAAAAATGAATTAGAGTCCTTTATTAGTCAGATATCCTGAGCTAAAATGCAGGCATAACCACATTGTATATATGAATTTTAGAGACTTATAGAAATAAATAATTTACTAGGCTGAGATATAAATTATGTTGGGTGCAACCCTGCACACCCACCTCCCATTTATTTTCCACCTAAACTCTTACTACTGACATCTTAACCATTTTACCCAAATGTTCTGGAGGTGTAAAATAAAAACAAAACAGCTGCACATGTAATCGAGCATTTTGCCAAAAATTGTATTAAGTTGAGAAGAAAGCTCACATAGTAATCTAATCATATAAAGATACCATAAACATAAACAGCTTCCTAATCTTTTCACTTGAGCATTCCCCTGAGATGAGAATGAATAGTTATTGTAATTACCAGGGCAGACAATGTAACAACAGATGTCTATCTTCCCTAATTGTCTAAAGTTCCTAGAAATTTACAAAATTATTTATCTCACTAAGATTCTTTGCTATGAGTTTTGTAGATTAATTATCCATCACACTAAATACGATTATCCCTTCCTGACCCAAGCAGTGAGCAGTAATTTGAGTGTCCTAAAGTGGTGGTGCTGTCACTGAGAGCAAAAAACATATTGAATAATCAGTCTTTTCTTCATGTAATCCTGTTTACTCACAAAGAAAGTACAAACTCTTATTTCTCTGGTTCACAGTAAACATGAATATCTCTCCTTTCTGCTTTGTTGCTTCATTTCGTTGTACTCTGCCTTCCTAGAGACGTACTCATCATTTTTTATTCTGTGTCACTGGCTTCCTCTTCTTTGTGTTTGATTCTGTTATCTTTGTCATGCTTTTTTCTCCTATCTAGACACCTACACTATCAAAAAAAAAATCAGTGCCCAGCCTCTCTGCTTCCCCGTGGAACTTCTTGGGTCATGAGGTCAATACTGTCTCATATTTTGCTTTGATCCTGTGACTGGGTGGTGCATCTTCTGCCCCAAGCAGCTGATTCCTTTGAGAAATCTAGGCTGCTTTTCATGGTCTAGCTGAACAGAAAGCAATCACCACACTCACTAACACAGCTATATCAATGTAGTTCTTGCTGCATTTTCAAATATTTTCAACTTCTAGAACATGTTTTTATTCTTGTATTAAATAGAAATAGTCTACTTTCCTTTTCACTATCTACTCTTTTATTTTCTGAAAGGTTCTTTGCACCATTCTTTCCTTTCCAAATATGAGTCTCGTCCTCATTTACAGAATCACAGAATATTCTGAGTTGGAAGGGACCCACAAGGATCATCAAGTCCAACTTCTGTCCCAATAATTCCAGAACATTCCCAATAATCACACCATGTTCCTGAGCATTGTCCAAACACTTCTAGAATTCTGTCAGGCTTAGTGAAGTTTAAAGTTCTTTCTTTCAATGAAACCTTAGTAGTGACTCTTACCTTTGTGGCACTTTTAGGCATCTTTTTGAGATAAGGGAAACAGAATGAATCCATCATTTAAAGAGAGAACATGCTATCCCAATATAGCCATTGGTTATTTTTTATTTTCTCTCCTCCTTACACTGTCTCTGTGGCTATTTGCTTTTTGGATTTCCATTGAAGGTTGAAAGTTTAGCTGTGATTCTATAACATAACAACATATAACAATAAGCCATTATTCTGTAATAACCATCTCAGAGTCTTTTATCTTCCTCACATATTCCAAAAGTCACAGAATCACAGAATATGCTGAGTTGGAAGGGACCCACCAGAATCATCGAGTCTAACTCTTAGCCCTGCACAAATCCTCCTTACAACTCAATTATCTTCTTACTACAGTGCTTTTTTCTCCACACACTTCAGTCCTTGTTGCAGGAGCTAATTCCAAACACACTGCTATTGCTGGAGCCCCAGAGAGCAGACAACTGAACAGATTCCGTGATTCCCAGTGTGGGCATACACTGGGAAAGTGCTTTCCACAGCATCATTTGGGGCATACAGCAAAACTGATAGGGCTAAATTAGCCATTCCTCGAGGCTCTCTACCATACAGTTACAGCTGCACGACAACAGACCTGTGCCTTCACTCAGGCAAGAAGGATATGGCTACATGATATGGATTCTCACACCAAATGCTTCCACCCTGTGTATGAATCACAGATTCAGACAAACACAAATATTTATTACTTATGTTCTCAGAGCAATTATGAAGAACACTTGACATTTCTACCTTTAATGGACAGGAACTATGGATGCTCAACACTCTGGACAACATTAGCTTTATCCATAGAGACGATAAGGAACTCTATGTGCATCTGAAGAGCAGAAGAGATACAGCATGGCTCACCTTTCAATGACAACATTTCTCTCAGCCTAAACTGTATTTAGAATTTTTCTGTTCATAAAATTGATGCGAGTGATATTTATATCTTGTCTATCCAAGTGTTTGCATATTAAAATACTGTCAATTATCAACAATGACAGTGTGTCTGTTCCTCCTCTGGAGACAGAAAGTATTAATATACATTCATTAGCAGTGCTATTAATGAGACAATGCTCAATATAATGTGCATGTCAATAAACCTGACACCCATCATCTAAGGGTGGTTTCCTTTTAAGGAGAAAAAAGTGAGATTCAGGAATTCACCTGAGATATGGGACCCAGTTGTTCAAGCCCCTGGTCTGCTAATTATAATTTCTTTTCTTAATTCAACAACTGCAAGGTAGTCAGGGTTTACAAATGAAAGACCAACAAGATCGTTGACTTTCAAGAAATGTTTAAAAAGAAGTTCCTGTTACTGTACACAATGCGATATCAAACCAAGTGTTGAAGACTTATATTTTCTAAATAGCAGATCTTGGTCTACCTCATGGGATGTTTTGTATTCTTCATATCCCACCTGTTCATGAAACAACTTTGTTTTTATATGTCATCTAATATATGACACCGACTCTCTGTGCAGTACTCTCTAAAAATCAGATCAACTCTTTTCAGAGCCCAAGTTTCAAGGCTCCATGGGGTACTGTCATCTTCATTCAACCTTTTACTATTTGGACGATGACGACTAACACAGTGCATGATCGATCAGAACATGTTCAGTACTTAGCATTTATAAAGCACAATAAACTAATGACCCGTGCTGGAGGAA